>NC_090356.1:2587343-2669843 GCF_035084215.1 Heptranchias perlo | reverse complement strand
ACACCACACCCGTACACCACACACCGTACACCACACACCGTACACCACACCCTGTACACTACACCCGTACACCACACCCGTACACACCCCGTACACACCCGTACACCACACCCGTACACCACACCCGTACACCACACCGTACACCACACCCGTACACCACACCCGTACACCACACCCCGTACACCACACCCGTACACCACACCCGTACACCACACCCCGTACACCACACACCCGTACACCACACACCCGTACACCACACCCGTACACCACACACCCGTACACCACACCGTACACCACACCCCGTACACCACACCCGTACACCACACCCGTACACCACACCCCGTACACCACACCCGTACACCACACACCCGTACACCACACCGTACACCACACCCCGTACACCACACCCGTACACCACACCCGTACACCACACACCCGTACACCACACACCCGTACACCACACCCGTACACCACACACCCGTACACCACACCGTACACCACACCCCGTACACCACACCCGTACACCACACCCGTACACCACACACCCGTACACCACACCGTACACCACACCCCGTACACCACACCCCGTACACCACACACCCGTACACCACACCCGTACACCACACACCCGTACACCACACCGTACACCACACCCCGTACACCACACCCGTACACCACACCCGTACACCACACCCCGTACACCACACCCGTACACCACACACCCGTACACCACACCGTACACCACACCCCGTACACCACACCCGTACACCACACCCGTACACCACACACCGTACACCACACCCGTACACCACACACCCGTACACCACACCCGTACACCACACCCGTACACCACACCCCGTACACCACACCCGTACACCACACACCGTACACCACACCCGTACACCACACACCCGTACACCACACCCGTACACCACACCCGTACACCACACACCCGTACACCACACCCGTACACCACACCCGTACACCACACACCCGTACACCACACACCGTACACCACACCCGTACACCACACCCTGTACACCACACACCGTACACCACACCCGTACACCACACACCGTACACCACACCCGTACACCACACACCCGTACACCACACCCGTACACCACACCCGTACACCACACCCGTACACACCCTGTACACCACACCGTACACCACACCCGTACACCACACACCGTACACCACACCCATACACCACACCCGTACACCACACCCGTACACACCCTGTACACCACACCCGTACACCACACACCGTACACCACACCCGTACACCACACCCGTACACCACACCCGTACACACCCTGTACACCACACCCGTACACTACACCCGTACACCACACCCGTACACACCCTGTACACCACACCCGTACACTACACCCGTACACCACACACCGTACACCACACCCCGTACACCACACCCGTACACTACACCCGTACACACCCTGTACACACCCTGTACACTACACCCGTACACCACACCCCGTACACCACACCCGTACACCACACCCCGTACACCACACACCCGTACACCACACACCCGTACACCACACACCCGTACACTACACCCGTACACACCCTGTACACCACACCCTGTACACCACACCCGTACACCACACCCCGTACACCACACCCCGTACACTACACCCGTACACCACACCCGTACACACCCTGTACACTACACCCCGTAGACCACACCCCGTACACTACACCCCCGTAATCAGTGTACCCTAAAGGCACGGACTTTCACTGGAGCTCCTTTCCTGAACACTAACCAAAAACACTAACCAGAGACACTAACCAGAGACATTGAGCAGCAACACTAACCAGGTACTTCATCCAGTGACACTTTAAAAAAAATTTGTTCATGGGATGTGGGCGTCGCTGGCGAGGCCGGCATTTATTGCCCATCCCTAATTGCCCTCGAGAAGGTGGTGGTGAGCCGCCTTCTTGAACCGCTGCAGTCCGTGTGGTGAAGGTTCTCCCACAGTGCTGTTAGGAAGGGAGTTCCAGGATTTTGACCCAGTGACGATGAAGGAACGGCGATATATTTCCAAGTCGGGATGGTGTGTGACTTGGAGGGGAACGTGCAGGTGGTGTTGTTCCCATGTGCCTGCTGCTCTTGTCCTTCTAGGTGGTAGAGGTCGCGGGTTTTGGAGGTGCTGTCGAAGAAGCCTTGGCGAGTTGCTGCAGTGCATTCTGTGGATGGTCCACACTGCAGCCACAGTGCGCCGGTGGTGAAGGGAGTGAATGTTTAGGGTGGTGGATGTGGTGCCAATGAAGCGGGCTGCTTTGTCCTGGATGGTGGACCAGGATCCTGGATCCTGGAGACATTAACCGGAGACATTGCTGAATCTGTCTTCTGCTCATGGTCTAGCTCTGACCAAATGTAACGTCATTCAGTGCACTACTTGTGCACCAGGTTCACCGTGACACTGCGACAACGTGACACCGCACACCGTGACACCACACACTGTGACACCACACACTGTGACACTGTGACACCGTGACACCGCACACTGTGACACCGTGACACCGCTCACTGTGACACCGCACACTGTGACACCGTGACACCGCACATCGTGACACCGCACACCGTGACACCGCACACTGTGACACCGTGACACCGCACATTGTGACACCGCACACTGTGACACTGTGACACCGTGACACCGCACACTGTGACACCGTGACACCGCACACTGTGACACCGTGACACCGCACACTGTGACACCGTGACACCGCACACCGTGACACCGTGACACCGCACACTGTGACACCGCACACTGTGACGCCGCACACTGTGACACCGTGACACCGCACACCGTGACACCGCACACTGTGACACCGTGACACCGCACACTGTGACACCGCACACCGTGACACCGTGACACCGCACACCGTGACACCGCACACTGTGACGCCGCACACTGTGACGCCGCACACTGTGACACCGTGACACCGCACACCGTGACACCGCACACTGTGACACCGCACACTGTGACACCGCACACCGTGACACCGTGACACCGCACACCGTGACACCGCACACTGTGACACCGCACACCGTGACACCGCACACTGTGACACCGTGACACCGCACACTGTGACGCCGCACACTGTGACACTGCACACTGTGACACCGTACACTGTGACACCACACACTGTGACGCTGTGACACCGCACACTGTGACACCGCACACTGTGACACTGTGACACCGCACACTGTGACACTGTGACACCGCACACTGTGACACCGCACACTGTGACACTGTGACACCGCACACTGTGACACTGTGACACTGCACACTGTGACACTGTGACACCGCACACTGTGACACCGCACACTGTGACACTGTGACACCGCACACTGTGACACTGTGACACTGCACACTGTGACACCGCACACTGTGACACCGCACACTGTGACACCAGGGCACTGTGACACCAGGGCACTGTGACACTGTGACGCCACACACCATGACATTGCTACACAGTGACGCTGTGACATCAGGACACCATGACACAGTGACACCGGGACACCGCATCACAGTGACAGCGATGCTGCGACACCGTGACACCACTTGTTACCCACACAGTCTGAGCCAAACACAGACAGATTTCACCCAAATCCAAGGCCTTTGGTTAGAGGGACTGGAAAACAGCTTGAGATCTTGCAAATGAACGAGGCAGCCCAGGAGTAAGCAACCGAGGGGTTTAAACAGGTTGCACTCCACAAAATCGTTTACTTCATCTCTTAGCAAACATTTGGTGCAACACAAGTCTTATTGAAACACATTGTCATGTCCCTTCCCTTGAAGTCATCAAAATGTAGCCCAGGAGGGGGCGCAGTAATAGGCCTCGACACTTGGGGTTTCCGTGTGAACGAGTGATCTTTACTGGACCATGTGTTCGTGTGGACATCGGGCCAGGACAGGATCAGGCTTGGCTATGATGCCCTCAATTGTTGAATAGCTTCCTGATACTGTTGAGGCTCCGAACAACAGCAACTTGCATTTATATAGCACCTTTAACATAGTAAAACGTCCCAAGGCGCTTTGCAGGAGCGATTATCAAACAAAATTTGACACCGAGCCATTTAAGGAGATATTAGGACAGGTGACCAAAAGCTTAGTCAAAGAGGTAGTTTATAAGGAGCGTCTTAAAGGAGGAGAGAGAGGTGGAGAGGTTTAGGGAGGGAATTCCAGAGCTTAGGGCCGAGGCAGCTGAAGGCACGGCCGCCAATGGTGGAGCGATGAAAATCGGGGATGGACAAGAGGCCGGAATTGGAGGAACGCAGAGATCTGGGAGGGTTGGAGGGCTGGAGGAGGTTACAGAGATAGGGAGGGGTGAGGCGAATGAATGAGATATCAGGCGACTGTTGGTGCCCGTGGAACCTGTTCCCCAGTGAGGGGAGTAGGGGGAAAACACAATCCATCCGTTTTTTAAAAAGTGTTGGTCAACCCGCTCCCCAAATTCCTAAACGAGAGATACCCCCCCAACCCCCCCCCCCCCCACTGCCCCCCCAACCCCCCCCCCCACACTGCCCCCCCAAACCTCCCCCAACTCCTTTTAATGTGCACAGTTTTGAAAAAAATTTTAAAAGAAAGCTTCCAATAAACACTTTAAAAAGTTTTTGTTGTGAGAGATTTTTTTAAATCACTCTCAGCTCTACCTCAGCTCCGCGCAAGATAAAAAAAAGGCTTGAGATCAAACAAACTCAGCCAGGCATCAATAAATCCGCCCCTCCCCTCCTCCCCTCCTCCCCCCTCCCTTTCCTCCCCCTCCCTCACTCCTCCTCCCTCCTCCAGCCCCCCACCAACCCCCCCCTCCAAAGGAGGAATGGGAAAGTGTGCTGTCTCCCAGCTGCTCAGCCCCTGCTGCTGGGCTCCCACAGTCCACTTCATTGATACATTAAGTTGGTGTAAAAGTCTGAACAAATTACTGATTTGCAACACTCTGGGAAGACCCATTTAGCGCCTTTGTTTGTGTGAAAAACTCACGGGGAAATGAATCTGCTGACAGTCTCTGGCAAACTCACTGAAAAGCATAAAATGGGAAATTTTCTGCCAGTAAGTGGCGTGAGGCTAATGTCCATGTTTGAGCCACCGGGCCATGCAGCTCACTGGAGAAACGGGCCCTGTGATCTCACCAGGTAGCTCTGACTTCTTAATTACTGCATAATCGGGACACAAAGGAGACTTGCTTTACTCCCCCCCACGACCCCCGCCCCCGCCGTGGCTCAGTGGGTAGATGCACTGTCCTCCTCACAACCAAGTCAGGGACGATCCCAGCTCCAGCCTTGGTCTGTGACGAGCGAGCTAATGGTATGTTGGCCTTTATTGCAAGGGGGTTGGAGTACAAGAGTAAGGAAGTCTTACTACAATTGTACAGGGCTTTGGTGAGACCACACCTGGAGTACAGTGTACAGTTTTGGTCTCCTTATCTGAGGAAGGATAGACTTGCCTTCGAGATGGTGCAACGAAGGTTCACTAGATTGATTCCTGGGATGAGAGGGTTGTCCTATGAGGAGAGATTGAGTAGAATGGGCCTATACTCTCTGGAGTTTAGAAGAATGAGAGGTGATCTCATTGAAACGTATAAAATTCTTAGAGGGCTTGACAGGGTAGATGCTGAGATGATGTTTCCCCTGGCTGGAGAGTCTAGAACTAGGGGACATAGTCTCAGGATAAGGTGACGGCCATTTAAGACTGAGATGAGGAGGAATTTCTTCACTCAGTGGGTTGTGAATCTTTGGAATTCTCTACCCCAGAGGGCTGTGGAGGCTCAGTCGTTGAGTATATTCAAGGCTGAGATCAATAGATTTTTGGACTCTAGGGAAATCAAGGGATATGGGGATCGGGCAGGAAAGTGGAGTTGAGGTCAAAGATCAGCCATGATCTGATTGAATGGAGGAGCAGACTTGAGGGGCCGGCTTGAGGGGCCAAGAAATACTCCTCCTATTTCTTGTCTTTTTTTGAGCCAATCCCAACACAAATGGCAGTCCGGGGTTATAATTGGCCTTGGCGCTCCCTGGGCTAATGAGAGGAAAAATCAGCTTGGATTTCCCACTCCGGATTACTATCCAGTGACGGCCTGCTGCTAAGTCGACAGTGGCTGGGGCTGCGATGCCTTCTGCAGTTGAATTGCATGTCAACACTTACACATGAAGAATGACCACTTGGGTGAGGTAGCAGAGTGCACTGAACCCCAGCAAACAGTCAGAGCCCCAGTGAGAGTCAGCACCTTCAGGAGAGGGTGGGCACCTGAACCCCAGTGAGAGTCAGCACCTTCAGTGGGGGAGGGGACCTGAACCCCAGTGAGAGTCAGTACCTTCAGGAGAGGAGGGGACCTGAACCCCAGTGAGAGTCAGTACCTTCAGGAGAGGAGGGGACCTGAACCCCAGTGAGAGTCAGGACCTTCAGGAGAGGAGGGGATTAAAATGGAAGAAAAAGCTGTTTCTTTCTATTTTTCTTCAGTTAATGACAGCTCTACCAGCAGAACACAGCAGCCACCCGGACACACTGCGCGACCAGTGACATCACAGGAAACGCGACTTCCCTGGGCTGCTGATGTGGAGAGTTAATCTCTCTAACCAGTAACATAATCTCTCCTGAGAAGGCCCCGTGCGGCTGTGATTTGTTGACATAAACTTTGCGTTCGTAAAAGAATCTGGCCACGGTTTTCACAATTCTGTTTGTTTAATCATACTTTTCAAACTCTCAGAAGCAGTTCACCAACTTCTGTCAGTACAGCGGCCTCGAACTCTCCTGGATCCCTGCCAATCCTGCCCGCGTGGAACCCCCACCCCACCTCCCATCAACACAGAATTCCCTCACTCCTCACTCCTGCAGCTCCTGCTTAAGAGGAAAGAAACAGACAGACAGAGAAAGGAGTGCCAGAAAAAGGGAGATAAAGAGACAGATGGAAAGAGACAGAAAGAAAAAGAAGACAGAAAGACTTGCATTTATATAACGCCCTTCATGACCTCAGAATGTCCAGCTACTGAAGTAGTTTTTTTTTGAAGTGTAGTCACATTTCTAATGTAGGAAAACACAGCAGCCAGTATGTGCTGAGCAAGATCCCACAGACAGCAGGGAGAACGTCCCTGCTCTTATTTGACCTGACCAGGTAGACAGGACCTCAGTTTAACATCTGAAAGACGGCACCTCTGACAGTGCAGCACTCCCTCAGTGCTGTACTGGAGTGTCAGCCTAAATTATGGGCTCAAGTCCTTGGAGTCCCATAACCTTCATGAATCAGAGGCAAGAGTGTGCTGCTACACTGAGCCATGGCTGACATCAGGGAGAGACCTAGAGACAGAGTGATAGAACCAGATAGAGAGAAAGAGATAGACAGAAAGAGAGAGAGAGAGACAGAGGGAGGGAAGGTGTGAATTGTGATCCTTAGAACACAGTATAATCTTTCACTCACTAAATCCCTTGTGTTTAGATCTGCTTTTGTTGCTTTCCCTCATACAGAATCTGGTTGGATTTCATTGATAACAGTGACATCATCATGTAGACTGCTCACATTTCTGGCTTGCAACCCAAGTAATAGATCACCTAGCTGTGGGCCCATGGGTTGGATTTCCCCATTGGGGAAGGGGCTGGGGAGGGACCTGGGATCGAGGGCAAACAATTGTAGAACATTGTGGCGGGAAATTTAAAGAACAAAGTAAGATGGTCTTAGCATTGAAAGGCCTCTCACCCTCCCTGCCCTGTCATTGACATTCTTGTACAGAACCTGAGCAGTGTAATTTCAACTCCCTTCTTACTCAGGTGCCTAACCTGTGCTCACTGCTCAGTCAGAAATCTATCCATTTCCTTTTTGAATGCTTCAAAACTGCCCTGGCTGACCATCTATCTCATACCTTCTCACTTCCTCTCCTGGAAGTATTAACTCCTCACTGGGGTAACAGAAACCATGGGCACCAGCTGCCCTCGGGTAACCCGCCCAGGCGGCCATTCTTCATATCGGGTTATTCTACCGCAGAAGGCATCGCATCCCAGTCCGGCTGCTGTCCTCGTTTAATGTCCATACATTAAACTTCTTCCTTTCTCTACCCTTACCACCGACAGGGATTGAAACCTGGGAACTTCTACAAACTGAGCCATCAGGAACTTGCTCAGGAACGGAGGGAAGACGATTAGGAGAGAGGGGGAGGTATAAAAGTGACTGCTTTGCCGATAGCTCTTCAAACATCATGCTAGGTTCAGATAGATGTATGTTTTATAGAGTTACAGGATCTCACAAGGTATCAGCTAACCACCAAAGCAGATCACCCTGTGATCTGATACACAACATCACAGGCTGGGCTCAATCCCAGGCCCTAAAACAGATTGTGGGAAAAGTAAAGGAATGTCGTTCTCATCAATCACAGGGATTTCTGAATTTTACACTATTACAGAAAAGAAAAATCAAGTTCTACATAAAACAGGATCTCTTCCTAAAGACATCTATCAGCCGTGGAAGAAAAATAGATGGACTTATTCCAGGTAATATATCCCAAACATCCAGCCACGGCCCACAGGCCTGAAACCACTCTAAGGTCACACAGTTCCTTCCAGATGGAGCCTGGCCTGGACCTGCCTGGGGGTTTTCACCCAGACTGCTAGGGTCCCGAAGGGAGGGAGAGAAGCGGGTGTTTGTACCTCCTTTTCAGTGCCTCATGGCACCACTGGCGCTGTCCTCTCCCCCCCTCCTCCTCGAAAGCACCGCACTGTCAGGTGTCAGTGCACAAGAGCCCCGTCTTTGATGTGTTGCCTGTCTCCAGGCAACGGGAGGTGGCACCCAACGAACTGGCCCCTTGCCGACAAACTGCAATGCACTGACACTGCATCGGCTTTCAATGGATCTCACTGAAAACTGGAGTTTTCCCAGTGAGGCCTTCGGGTCATTTGTAAAGTCAGGGAGACCTGTTACTCTCGGCATCAACTGGTTGTGTCTCGTGTAAAATACATTAGAGGAATTCGACTTAGTTGCGTGCCAGAGTTTAAACAGTTTACACTTAGTGCACACCAAAGATCACTGCTCCATTGCAATCTGTCTTCCTGTGTGTGTGTGTGTGTGTGTGAGTGTGTCTGCATATATGAATGAGTGAGTGTGAGTGTCTGTGTGTGTGTGTCTGTGTCTCCGTGTGCGCACACACCTCGCTCCCTTGCCCATCTCTGTGATCTCTCTATTTCTCTGTTTGTGCGTGTCTCTCTCTTTCTCTCCTGATTCTCTCTCTCCCCCTTTCTCTCTGCCTCCATGCTCTTTCCTTCTCTCTTTGACTTTTTCTCCCTGCTTTCTTTTCTTTCTCTCTCACTTTATCTCTCTCTTGCCTGATACAAACAATTCTCAGATTTGAAACATTCAACATCAGTTAAAAGAAATAAAATGAGCCCATGAAACAGCAGATGACCGATTAATGAGGCCGGGGTGGGGGTGGGGCTGGTTGAACTATGACACTGATCAATGTAGCAAACAGCTCTGTTTATTGCAGGGCTGGTCTCCCGGGGAAGTTAAAGCCTAAATGTATTGTCTTCCTAGTTAATTAATTGAGTTAATATGTACTTAACTATTGTGCACTGTCTAACTGTCCCAGCTGGAGTGTGAGTTGTTGTTTAAAATATCTGAAGACTGGCAGTCTCTCCAGGAGTGAGAGAGCCCCGTGGAGGAGTCCAGCAAACTTCATAATACTCTCAAAAGAGAGGGGGAGGGGGGTTCACATTTTACAACGAGAAACCCGAGGAGGGGGTCTGGGAAATGGCTGAGTAAATCAAAGGGGTCCCAGCCGGCTGATGGTTTACAACCCAGGGCTCAACCACCAATGAGAAACCCAGAAACTGCACCTGATTGTTGATCAGGATTAACTTCATTCAGGTGAAGGAGTTTTAATAAAGTTGAAATAAAAATAAATGAGGGGAATCTACAAAATGTTTAAATAAAACTAAACAACTTACTGAAGCTTCACTGCACTGAATCCAATTGCTCTGCTAACACATGCTTCCTGTTGGTTTTTAACCGGATTTTTCCTCTTCTCCTGAAGGTGCTGACTCTCACTGGGGTTCAGGTCCCCTCCTCTCCCGAAGGTGCTGACTCTCACTGGGGTTCAGGTCCCCTCCTCTCCCGAAGGTGCTGACTCTCACTGGGGTTCAGGCCCCCTCCTCTCCTGAAGGTGCTGACTCTCACTGGGGTTCAGGCCCCCTCCTCTCCTGAAGGTGCTGACTCTCACTGGGGTTCAGGTCCCCTCCTCTCCTGAAGGTGCTGACTCTCACTGGGGTTCAGGTCCCCTCCTCTCCTGAAGGTGCTGACTCTCACTGGGGTTCAGGTCCCCTCCTCTCCTGAAGGTGCTGACTCTCACTGGGGTTCAGGTCCCCTCCTCTCCCGAAGGTGCTGACTCTCACTGGGGTTCAGGTCCCCTCCTCTCCTGAAGGTGCTGACTCTCACTGGGGTTCAGCCCCCCTCCTCTTGTGAAGCATTGACTGTTGCTGGGGTTCAGTTCACAGGCACCAACCTCCCCCCAACTGGCCGTGTGTAAGTCTAGACAATGAGTGTCAGCCCACTATTCAGCTGCATTGGTCATCACTGATTTTATCCTCCTCTGATATCCATACATACACTGGACAATGACCAGGAGCAGGAATTATAACTGATTCTTCTCCCTAACCCAGGAGCACTGAGGCCAAGAGGAGCACTCCAGCTGCTGTCTCCAGCACAGGCTGGCAAAGGAACCTGGGTCCTTGCTGCTTTGTATGGCTGACCAGGCCTGACATTGCCTTTACAAACCGAGCCAGGGAGACCAGAGTCTCTCTCTCTGGTTCTGCTCTGTCCTGAGAGAGCAGGAGAAGGGTTAATTCTGTTGCAGCCTCCGTCCTCTTTCCACTTGGCCCAGTGCTTGGCCTGAGAGCAGGGTTACGTCTGTGCCTCCTGCTGGCCCTGTGATCCCGACCTGGTTCAGGTCAAATCCCATTGGCACTTGTTCCCCTTTCAATGTGCTAAGTATAGGTTAGTGGGGTCATAAGTCAGGGGGCAGTCTGTGCTCAATCAGCTATGAACAGGCGGTCAGTTCTTTGAGGACGAGAGAGAGAGGCACAAACTGACAAAGGAATTCTCGCTTCCAAAAGCTAAACTATAAACAGGTCCCCTGGTTAGAAACTAGGAATATCACAAAACTGGTTTTATTCAGATTTTACAAATGGAGTTAAAAATCTCATGCCTGTATGGTATGGTGTGGTGTTATGGTGTTGGACAAAGCTCGCAAAGGACAGTGGGAATCTGGAACTCTCTCCCCCAAAAGGCGGTGGATGGTGGGGGTCAATTGGAGCTTTCAAGACCGAGATCGAGAGATTTTTGTTGGGTGAGGGTATCGAGGGATAGGGAGCAAAGGCGGGTAAATGGAGTTGAGGTTCACATCAGCCATGTTCTAATTGAATGGCGGAACAGGCTCGAGGGGCTGAATGGCCTCCTCCTGTTCCTTTGATTGGTTTGTGATAACTCTGTGGTGTTCTTGGTCACATGGTTAGCAGGGACAATCACATCGACAACCATAAACACAAAATAGCCATGTTTGATCCTATTGCCAGCCTCCCTGCTCCCAGCCCCACTCACCACTCCACACCAGACATGAACCCCAAGTTCCTCAGCCCATATCTATTCCCATGGGAGTTCCAGCAGTTCATATTGAAGATTAAAACAGTGTAATGCTGCTCTCACTCTCTCTCTTTGTTTCTCTCTCTCCCTGTCCCTTACTGTCCCCCCTCTCTCTCTCTGTCCTTTTCTCTCTCCCTCTGTCTCTCTCTCTTTCTCTCTCCCTCTCTCTGTCCCTCTGTCCCTTTCTCCCTCTGTCCCTTTCTCTCTCTATCCCTCTCTCTCTCTATCCCTCTCTCTCTCTCCCTCTCTCTCTCCCTGCACCTCTCTCTTTCCCTCTCTTTCTCTCTCTCTCTCCCTTTCTCTTTCTCTTTCTCTCTCTCTCTCCCTCCCTCCCTCTCTCTCTGTCTGATGGGCCTGTGTCTTGTCCCACTATTCTCTGGTTTCATGTTCCAGATTTTCAAGATTCACAGTTGTCTCTTTTCTTTTGTTGAGTATATCACAACCACTTGATGATAAAAAGCTGTAATCTCACCACCTCCCCTTTCTTTCCCTCTTGAAATGTATCCTGCTTCGCTCCGCTTGCGTTCAAAGATACTCTGAACCCAGTTGCTTGCACATCACAGAATCACTGCGGCTGGTGATTATGGCAGAAAGTCAAAGGAACTCAGGGCTCCTGATCGCTGATGGTTTAAATTCCTGGGAGACATGGTTTTGCCAAAAGGGAAACTCAGGGCCCAGAGGATTGGATAATTCCCTCAATAAATTATTAAAACAGCCACTGGAACAATAACTCAACATGCAGTTAGGCAATCGGGGAGTATGCAGGTGACACCTTCAATTTCCTTCAAGATCCCTTCACATGGCACATCATCATTTTTTTGAAAAAGGTGTTGCACTGGAGAGGTTGAATTGGCCTCAGTGCCCAGCAGGTTATAAGGGGTGGGGGGAATGGCTGAGGTTCCTGCTCCTGATCGTTGTCCAGTGACTCCTGCTGGAAGTGTGGACATAAGGCAAGGACAGATCGGGCTCCTTTGCGATGCCCTTCATAGTTGGATAGTCTAGGCTCACTAGCCTAGGCCTACATGGAGAGTGGCCATTCGGGGTGAGGTATACTGGCAGTGCTGGCATTCCTTCGAGCAACTAGTGCCCATTCTACACGTGTGAGCCCAGACAGTGCTTCAGTTGTCTGTGTGGCTGAAGGGCCAGGCTCCTCCCTCCCCTCCTGACGATGCTGACTCCGGCCAGTCTACAGGGTCCACCAGTTTCACCCCACCCCCTCACTGGCCATTCTTCATGTGTGACCCTGGGTAGTGAGTGTCGGCAGGGATTGTACAACTAATCCCGATCCCCTCCTCACCAGGCCTAGATTTTCCAACTGGCATTATTGTAACACCAGCGGTGATCCCAAATACTGCCAGCGTGATGGTAATGCCCATTGGAATATCTAGACTTCAACTTTCCAGCCAGGGTCACTGGATGATGATCAGGAGCAGGAACCTATGTGTAGAGGTCATGTTACTGGACTAATAATCTAAACAGCGTGAGTTCAAATCCCACTGCGGCAGTTTGAGAATTTGAATTCAGTCCAAAAAATCTGGAACTAAAAATCTGGCCTCAGTAAAAGAGACTGTGATGCTGTCGAATTGTCGTAAAAACCCAACTGATTCATTAATGTCCCTTCTGGGCCTATATGTGACTCCAGTCCCAAACCGATGTGGTTGACTCTGAAGTGACCCAGTAAGACACTCATTGATTCCAACAACAAAAACTTGCATTTATAACCACTACAAGAAGGTCCCACTGCCGGCTTCTCAGGGCAACTAGGAATGGGCAATAAATGCCGAGAATGAATAATTAAACAAAAATTGATTTTTCCACCCCCCCCACCCCTTCCCTACCCCAGGGTGCTGATAACAATTGTGGGCTCCTCCCCCTGCCTCTCAGACAGAGGGAGTTCGACTCAGGACAGACCAACCATGCGGCCTGGGGCCTCCAAGTCTCTTAGTCTCGGGGGGGTGCCGACCGATGCCCCTTTTTCTCTGCTGGGATTGTGGCTCCCAGTCTGGCAATGCCTCGATTTTAAAATTATCATCTTTGTTTTCAAATCCCTCCGTGGTCTCGCCCCCTCCCTATCTCTGTAACCTCCTCCAGCCCTACAACCCTCTGAGATCTCTGCGCTCCTCCAATTCCGGCCTCGTGCAGCCCCGATTTTCTGCACCCCACCATTCAGCCTTCAGCTGCCTAGACCCTAAAGCTCTGGAATTCCCTCCCTAAACCTCTCCACCTCGACCTCTCTCTCCTCCTTTAAGACGCTCCTTAAAACCTACCTCTTTGACCAAGCTTTTGGTCACCTGTCCTAATATCTCCTTATGTGGCTCGGTGTCAAATTCTTGTTGATAATCGCTCCTGTGAAGCGCCTTGGGACGTTTTACAACATTAAAGGCGCTATATAAATGCAAGTTGTTGTTGTTGTTGGAATCCAGACCCAGAATGCACCATGCAATGACACGATGGCCCTGGTGCATTCTGGGCTGATCCCTGTGTAGAACCTTTTAAGCAGAGCTCGATGTGACTGACCCCAAGCACAGATTCTGATTCAGGCCTTTGAGCCAGAAACTGTTGCTGCATTCCCTGCACCAGAAGGGAGGTATCCATGGAGACTGGGCAGTGGGCACAGACCGAAAGGGATCATTCTCACTGCACCAGGGCACAGGCACAAGAGATTGGTCAATTGACCGTGGCTTTGCTTTGCTGGTGTAGTGACTGAGTGACCGACTGTACCTGCGTTAAGAGGTTAAACACTCCTCACTGAATCAACAGCTCAGCTATTTGGCTGATCGTGTCACACAGAATCTTGTGACAAGCTGTTCCAGCATCTGAGCATGCTCCCTATCCTCCCCGACCCTGCCCATCCCCCAAAAGGCTGGGAATGTCCCTTTAAGCAGCAATCAGTGCTTCAGGACATGCTGTTCTGCTCCAGGTTTGGATTTGTTGATAATCTGTAACTGGGGGTTTCACAGGGGATGAAATTGGTCTTTGACAGTTGAGCAAAACAGGTGATAATGAGTTTCCATTGGAAGAGAAAATCGGGTGGGTGTAAACCGGGCTCCTGATTGGAGTTAGCACTAAACCAAAGACCAAAATCACCTCCATAGAATCACAGCACAGAAACAGGCCATTCGGCCCAACTGATCTATGCTGGTGTTTGTACTCCAAATGAGCTTCCTCCCACTCTAATTACCTCTTCCCATCTTGCCCCTGTATCTCTCTCTTCCTTTCTCCCTCATGTATGCATTAAGCCTGCCCTTAAATGCATCATTGTGATCTGCTTCAACCACTCCATGTGGCAGTGAGTTCCACATTCTCACCACTTTCTGTAAAGAAATACTTCCTAAATTCTTTATTTGATCTGTTAGTGACTATCTTGTCTTTATGTCCCCTTGTTCTGGACTCATCCATAAATGGAAACAGTTTCTCCACGTCCACTCTATTGAACCCCTTCATAATTTTAAAGACCTCGATTAGATTTCCTCTTAGTCTTCTCTTTTCCAGAGAGAAGAGCCCCAGCGTGCTCAATCTTTTCTGATAGTTGCATCCTTTCAATTCTGGTAACATCCCTGTAAATCTTTTCTGCACTTTCACCTTCTGTATCCTTTTCTTGGAGATCTGCACAGCTAACAGTGTCTAATCTCATAATGGAGGTTTGAGCCATTCTCTGAGTGATCGTCGCTCTGCACCGTGTGTTCTCCATCAGATATTTTTGCGCTTTGAAAACTTTTTTATTTTCTATTTAACTTCATCAAACCCCATTCCATTTGAAAGATGGTCTTTTTTTTTTTACACAGATGGTCTCTCCTCCAAAGGTAGAGTTGCAGACTTAACCTGGTGATTTGTTAAACTACAATTTTGCTGACTCCTCTCCCCTCCCACCCATTTAACTTGGAGGAAATTAACCAGCAATAATTATTTTAATAAAAGGGAATAGTAAGAGAATACATCAGAAGGGAAGCCTGAAGCAGTCGGTAGAGACTCAAAAATTCAGTGTAATTTTATATTGTACTTAAGTTTTAAGAAAGGTAAGCTTTTCAGATCTCTTAAGACCTGGGACGGGAAACTTTTTGCTGTAATAAAAACAGAAAATGCTGGACTCACTCAGCAGGTCAGGCAGCGTGTGCGGAGAAAGGGTTAATGTTTCAGGTCCAGGACCTTTCGTCGGAACCCAAACTTCTTTTGCCTCCTTTGTTTGTCTGATCCTAGACAATCGGCAGCGAAAAGCCCAGCCTGGCACTGAGTGGGGCCTGGGGGGAACCCTCACACTCTGTTGAGTGCAGATGTACATTAATGCAGAAAGCGGCCCAGATCCATAGATTTTTTTTTAAAAAGAGACTGAAATAAGTCTCCCCTCCCTTTTAACATACTGTTGTCTGGTTTGATGGTGTCACTTTTGTGAGAGGTCCTATTGGGAAGTATTCAGGCAGCAGCTTTTGTGAGGGGCCTGATTGGGAGTCGATGAACTCGCTTGCCTACTTGCTTCTAGCCTTTAGTCCCCATTGTTTTCTGGTCTCTTAATAAACTTTTTGGAAGAGTTAATTAATCCGCTTGAATTGGTTGATGGAGTGATTCTCAGAAGTTGAAATAACAGAAGGTTCCCTTTTTGAAGGGGGTGAGAGAGGAGAGTGTGTGACAGACATCAGCTTGTCACATAATCAAAGCCAGGAAGGAAACAAAAAACCGAGCCTCAAACTGATGGAAAAGAAAATCGGAATTAGAAGCGAGTTCTCTGTTCACTGTCCGAATGCCCTGTGTTAACAGAATCGCCAGTTCAACACCGTACCCCAAAAAAACCTGCCACAGGTGACGAATAGATCAGGATCTGCAGATTTACAGAATGTAAACAGTGATTTATTTTGGGGAGATCACGTTAAGGAGAAATAATGTAAATTGTTTTGTGGGTCCATTTGTTTTAAAATTGCCTAAATTATAAAATATTTTCATTCTCGATATTAGATGATTTAATTGTGTTCCATTTATGACTAACGTGTTATCCTCCCCAGAGATTCTTGGAATTAAAAGCAGTTTAAAAGTTTTTCTATGTGGGCGGAGGAGCCCGTTAAACGAGACACTGGCGTGGAAATAGAGCCGGTCCCATTGCTCCCACTCCGTGCAGTGTCTCACTACCGCTCTGAGGGCTCACTGGAGCCTGCGATGAGTGTTTGGAGAGAGTGGATGTTCGTCAGTCCGGGAGAGTTTAACCAGGATCCACTGGGGAAAGGGCAGCTCGGCCCGCGTCTGCACAAAGACTCTCCGAGATATTTCTCCTCCTTTCCTTCTATGTGCCTCGCTCTTCCTCGGTTTCTTGAGTATAAATTCGAGTTCTGAACCCTCCCTCTCTATATTTAAGGGCCAGTGATTTCCCCCAATGACTCTCCCCCTCCCCCGATTTTCAGAAATGGATGGGTGATTTGGAAAATTGATTAACACAGCGGCTGTCCCTCCACTCGGCCCCTCTCACTGGTGCTGTCCAAACTGCAACTTTGGACAGCAACAGTTATAACGCTGCAATTTTGAGTTCAGCTGACTTTATATAAAAAACAGTTAAACAAGTGAAAAAAAACACTTTAACAAATGAGAATCAGGGTGGTCGGGACTATCCCAGTGCGGGTGAGGGAAGGTTTGATTGAGATGGTACTAACTGAATTTATTTGATTGGATCCATCATCTGGCGAGGGGAGAGTTGCAGATCAGTTTGAGATTGTGGGACTGGGGATGGAGAGGGAAATGTGAGATATATATAAATATATATATATATATATATATAGGGAGAGTGAGAGAGATACAGATATATAATATATAGGGAGAGTGAGAGAGATACAGACATATATATACATAGGGAGAGTGAGAGAGATACAGATATAATATATATATAGGGAGAGTGAGAGAGATACAGACATATATATATATATAGGGAGAGTGAGGGAGATATAGATATATAATATATATAGGGAGAGTGAGGGAGATATAGATATATATATATATAGGGAGAGTGAGGGAGATATAGATATATATATATAGGGAGAGTGAGGGAGATATAGATATATAATATATATAGGGAGAGTGAGGGAGATATAGATATATAATATATATAGGGAGAGTGAGGGAGATATAGATATATAATATATATAGGGAGAGATAAAGAATGAAAGAGTGAATAGACATTGAGAGAGTACAGATCGCTGTTAAAGATTCGTTTAAAGCTCCCATTTCTACAAGTTACTTTCAGACTGCAACGGAAGTCTGTGCGGTTTTAATTCCAATGACACTACAGCTAACACATCGCGTTTAGAAGAAGTTCAAAATCTCACTTAACAGAAATGATATTGGTATTTTGGAAACTGTATCGGTGACAGAATAAAACTGCGTTTAATCGGACAGTGACTGCACTTTGGGCTGAGGTGATCTACTCTCTCCTTATTTCCCTGCTTCCTTCTTTCTAAACTTCAAATTTTTGCTGTTCTTAATCCCTTGGGTTATTTGCAATTATCCAGAGAAATGTCTGTCCCCGTAGTGTTCCACATTAGCTCCTCGCGGTGAGGCAAAAGCAGATCACAGGCTGGGCTTGTGGAATTGTCGAAATTGATAACCCACAGGTTAAAATCCTGCACATTACTCCAACTCATTTAAATGTCGAGTTAGCCTCCTTATACAAGGAGAGAAATCGAATCTATTTCAGATAGTGCTTTTCTCCTGATTCTGTACGAGGAATATCACTGCAGAATGAGCGGTGGTGTTTGTGTTCTGTATACAGTGATACTGGAATACATGATATGCGATGATATTCTGCAGGTTCTCTCCCCACTGGTATTCTAATGATTGTATGTGCGGATCGTGTACACTGTGGTATTATGTAGTTTGTATATTGTGTCCCTGACCCCATTATTAGGAAATATGTGTTTATTCTTTTTACAGCCGTGTTAAGCCGCCTATAATCCCAGCTGTGTCTAAACCAGTTTCGGCCACATTTTATGTTCACAGTTAAGGACTGCTTTGGACCACAATCTTCTCCTTCACACACATTCTCACTCTCTCACACACCTATTTGTCATCTTTCATACACATTCATTCCCTCTCTATCACTCTCATATACAGACATTTCCAGAAACATTCTCTCTCACCGTACCCTCTAATCTCACCGTACCCTCTCACCGCACCTTCCCACCGTACCCTCTAACCTCACCATACCCTCTCACCGCACCTTCCCACTGTACCCTCTAACCTCACGGCACACTCTCACCGCACTGTGCCCTCTAACCTCTCATCTCACTGTACCCTCTCACCGCACCTTCCCACCGTACCCTCTAACCTCACCGTACCCTCTAACCTCACCACACCCTCTAACCTCACCGCACCCTCTCACCGTACCCTCTAACCTCACCGTACCCTCTAATCTCACCGTACCCTCTCACCGCACCCTCCCACCGTACCCTCTAACCTCACTGTACCCTCTCACCGTACCCTCTAACCTCACCGTACCCTCTAATCTCACCATACCCTCTCACCGCACCTTCCCACTGTACCCTCTAACCTCACCGCACCCTCTCACCGCACCGTGCCCTCTAACCTCTCATCTCACTGTACCCTCTCACCGCACCTTCCCACCGTACCCTCTAACCTCACCACACCCTCTCACCACACCCTCTCACCACACCTCTCACCTCACCGCACCCCCTCACTTCATCGGACCCTCTCATTGCACCCTTTCACCGCACCTTCTCACCGCACCCTCTCTCTGCACCCTCTCTCTGCACCCTCTCACTGCACCCTTTCTCTGCACCCTCTCTCTGCACCCTCTCACTGCTCCCACTTACAGCGCCCTCTCATCACACGCTCGCACCATACCGCACCCTCTCACCGCTCTGCACGGTCCACCACACCACCTGCAGCCAGGCACCAAAGTGCCCCTAATCCTTACCCCACCCCATCCCTTACCCCACACCCAACCTGTACCCTACACCTACCCCTTACCCTACGCCCAACCTGTACCCAACCCCATCCCTTACTCCATACCCATCCCAAACCCCACCCCCATCCCAAACCCCACACCCACCCCTTACCCCACCCCACCCCTTACACCACCCCCATCCCTTAACCCACACCCAGCCCGTACCCAACACCCATCCCTTACTCTACACCCAGCCCGTACCCTACACCCAGCCCGTACCCTACACCCAGCCCGTACCCTACACCCAGCCCGCACCCTACACCCAGCCCATACCCTACACCCAGCCCGTACCCTACACCCAGCCCGTACCCTACACCCATCCCTTACCCCACACCCAGCCCATACCCCACACCCAGCCCGTACCCCACACCCAGCCCGTACCCTACACCCATCCCTTACCCCACACCCAGCCCATACCCCACACCCAGCCCATACCCCACACCCAGCCCGTACCCTACACCCAGCCCATACCCCACACCCAGCCCGTACCCTACACCCAGCCCATACCCCACACCCAGCCCGTACCCTACACCCAGCCCATACCCTATATTCAACCAGCTCCCTGCAGCCCACTTTTACTCAGGGAATCCCAGGATTGGCCGATGGCACAGAAATTAGAAATAGATTAGAATTTGAGACTTTACCCCTAAACATTTCTCAGTCTGTGTTTCTCAGGGTGATGTGTAGGATGGGGAGCCCTAAAACGTGATCTACACTGTTTGATCTCACTCTTGTTTGCAGCTGGTTCAGCAGAGTTTGGTCAACATTCTATGAAGAGACTGGGCAGATCAAAAAATTGAGGGTCCCTGCTGTGTTGGATTTGTTGTATACAGGTAGCAAATCATTAAACCAAGATGAGGAATAATCACATTTCTGAGCCTGGTGGGATGAACAGTAACCCTTCAAACTGGACACTGTCACCGAGAACCCAAGTTAACAGTCTGGTTGGAAGTGGCCCAACTCCAGCTCCCCCTCCCCAAGGCAGTCACCATGGGACAGTCTGGAGCACAAGTACTGAGTACCCCGGCCTGAAGCGAGAGTCCCGTCTCAAAGAGAATATTCAAACAAACCCACAGTGCTGATCTGTGAGCAATGGTTCGGGCCCCAGAGAGCGTTACAGTGGCTCTTCCATTGCACCTACCTGGGCTGCATTCTCAGGCCTAATTGAAGCTACTGGGCACCCTGAAACGACCCTGCCTCAGCAGCATCTGCAAGGTAGTGCTTTTGGAAATGTAACTTTATTTTATTCATCATTATCTGCAGTCTTTCAACAAAATGACATTGTCTCTTTAAGGATGCAGTCATGCATTTTCCCTTTAAATTCAATAATGATCGGCTAAACAAAGAGCTCCCAATTGTCCTTTTATGGGTCCATTATGCATTGTACGGTCTGTATATGGGACCAGTAGTCACCCTGAGCCACACTTCACTCTGTAACCCTTTTCCAGACTCTCCCTCCTCCACTTTCCCCTCAGTCGCTGTTTAATTAAAGGCTGATTATAGAGCGGAGAGCCGCTGAGACCCGGAGCTCCGTCCCCAGGTGCGAGTCCCCATCGGCAGATAAATTACAGAGCAAGTGCAAATAAGTGGAGTTTACATCCAACCGGGTTCAAAACCCTTGGAGCCGCCGCCAAATCCCCGCACTGCCAGACTGTAATGAAGTGGCCGGTGCTAAGCCATGCAAAAAATGGGCAGGTTAACTGGGAAATAACAGAGCATTTCACAGAGCTATTAACATTCCTCTGTTCCACGGGCTCGGAGATCCGCAATACATTCACCACAGTGAGAAAAAGAGTTTGCAAAAGTCAGCTCCTTGTACACAGAGCGGCCTCGGGTATTAAACTGGCCCAGAAACAGACAACACCTGAAAGTAGGATTGGGGTTCCTTGGGGACGGGCTGGGGAATGGGGTTGTGGGGATGAGGTTCGGGTGGTGGATCGCGGGGTGGGGATGGGGTTCCGGGGTTTGGGGGTGGCAATGGGGTTCTGAGAGGGGTGGGAATTAGGTTCTGGCGGGGGGGGGGGGTCGCGGCTTCGGTGGGAATGGAGTATTGGGGGGATGGGGTTCCGGTGGGGATAGGGTTCTGGGGGGGGGGTGAGGATGGAGTTCAGGGGGCGGGAGGGAATGAGGGTCTGGGAAGGGGTTCCGGGGGAGGGTGTCTGGGAATGGGGTTCCGGGGGAGGGCTTCTGGGAAAGGGATTCCGGGGAGGGGGTTTTGGGAATGGGGTTCTGAGGGAGAGGGACTGGGAATTGGGTTCTGGGGGAGAAGGGCTGGGAATTGGGTTCTGGGGAGGGGGGCTGGGAATGGGGTTCAGGGCAAGAGGGGCTGAGAATGGGGTTCGGGGACGAGAGGCTGGGAATGAGGAGGGGGGTCTGGGAATGGGGAATGGAGTTCTGGTGGGACGGAGGCTGGGAATAGGGTTCTGGGGGGCTGGGGATGCGGTCGTGGGGGGTGGGCAATGGGGAATGGGGTTCGGGGTGGCTGGGAATGGGGTTTTGAGGAGGGAGTTGGGAATGGGGTCGGGGACAGGGCTGGGAATGAGGCTCGGTGGGGGGGGGGCTAGGAATGAAGTTCCAGGGGGTGCTGAGAATGGGGTTCCGGGGTGTGGGGTAGGGATGGGGTTCTGAGGGGGCTGGGGATGGGGCTGTGGGGGATTGGGGATGGGGTTGTGTGGGGAATGGGTGGACTGGAGATGGGGTTCTGGGAGGGGATGGGTTTTCGGGGAGGGGGTGGGATGGGGTTGTGGAGGGGGGTGGACTGGGGATGGGGGATGGGGTTCCAGGGTGGGACTGGACTGGGGATTGGGTTCTGATGGAGGGGGATGGGGTTCTGGGGGGCTGGGGATGGGGTTGTGGGGGGAGGGGTGGACTGGGGATGGGGTTCCAGGGGTGTGGTGTGGACTGGGGTTGGGGTTCCAGTGGGGGGGTTGGACTGGGGTTGGAGTTCCGGGGGGGGGGGTTGTGTGGGCTGGGGTTGGGTTCCGGGGGTGTGGTGTGTACTGGGGTTGGGGTTCCGGTGGGAGGGGTGGACTGGGGATGGGTTTCTGGGGGGAGGGGTGGACTGGGGATGGGGTTCTGGGGAGGGGGGTGTGGACTGGGGATGTGGTTCTTGGGGGGGGGTGGACTGTGGATGGGGTTCTGGGGGTGTGGTGTGGACTGGGGTTGGGGTTCCAGAGGTGTGGTGTGGACTGGGGAGGGGGTGTGGACTGGGGATGGGGTTCCGAGGGGGAGGGGTTGTGGACTGGGGATGGGGTTCTGGGGGGAGGGGTGGACTGTGGATGGGGTACTGGGGGGTGGGGTGTGGACTGGGGATGGGGTTCTGGGGGGTGGGGTGTGGACTGGGGATGGGGTTCTGGGGGGTGGGGTGTGGACTGGGGATGGGGTTCCAGGGGTGCGGTGTGGACTGGGGTTGGGTTCCGGGGGGAGGGGATGTGGACTGGGGATGGAGTTCGGGGGGGGGGGTGGACTGTGGATGGGGTTCTGGGGTGTGGGGTGTGGACTGTGGATGGGGTTCTGGGGGGTGTGGTGTGGACTGGGGTTGGGTTCCGGGGGGAGGGGGTGTGGACTGGGGATGGGGTTCTGGCGGTGTGGTCTGGACTGGGGTTGGGTTCCGGGATGGGGGGGTGGACTTGGGATGGGGTTCTGGGGGGGGGGGGTGGACTGGGATTGGGTTCCGGGGGGGAGGGGGTGTGAACTGGGGATGGGGTTCAGATGGTTCTCGGGTTGTGGGAGGAGGGGGGAGTGCTGACTGGGACCTGGCTGTATTTTTACAAAATTCAATATTATTCAATATTAGAAGTTTCTAGCAACAAATCTTTGTTAATGTGAGTTTGAAAGCTCACGTTAATAAAGTGGGGATAAGGAAAGGTTAGAACGGGGAGCGGGACGGGCCGAGCAGGAGCCGGATCCCGAGAGCGGGCTGTCAGGGAGACTTCCCGGGACACCGTCTCCCTTTCGTTTCTAAAAGTCCTTACACTATTTCACCCGATCTCACGCTGATTTCAGGCAATTCTGCAGCTTTCTGCGGTATTTACTGTTAAACTGACTTGTGAACCAGCCCGGGACGCCACGGTTCAAACCTATTCTTATTTTAAAGTGTCGTGGACCTGGGGTTGGAGTGTTAAACAGATCGAAGTGGACTAGGTGTGGATTGGTTGATTAAAACACGGCGGCACTGGCTCTGCTTCGAATTTATATCGAATTTACAGCGCAGAAACAGGCCATTCGGCCCAACAGATCCATGCCAGACTCCACACGAGTCTCCTCCCTCCCTTACTTCATCTCACCCTATCAGCATATTCTTCTATTCCTTTCTCCCTCATGTGTTTATCGAGCTTCCCCTTAAATCCATCGACACTATTCACCTCAACTACTCCTTGTGGGAGTGAGTTCCACATTCTCACCACTCTCTGGGGAAAGAAGTTTCTCCTAAATTCCCTATTGGATTTATTAGTGATTATCTTATATTTATGACCCCTAGTTCTGGTCTCCCCCACAAGTGGAAACATTTTCTCTACATCTACCCTATCAAACCCCTTCATAATCTTAAAGACCTCTATCAGGTCACCCCTCAGTCTTCTCTTTTCTAGAGAAAAGAGCCCCAGCCTGTTCAATCTTTCCTAATAATTTAACCCGTCCGGGATTGTCCCATTATATTCAACTGACAAAAATCTGGTTAATAAATTAAACCCACTGAGTTAGTTAACTAAAAATCACAACTCGTCCTCCAATTGTGGAGAGTTCGTTCCATTCGATTCTTAAACAAACGTAAATTTCAGGACGAGTTCATTAGAAACCATTTCAAACTCTAAGTTGTTAACATAGAATTTATTCTTCGATGTTATGTTTATTTTTTTAAAAAAAGGTTTTAAAAATATTGGTTCCGACTCTCTGATAACTCGAGCTAAAATGGGGTTAGTGATGGCCGAAACCGAACCATCACGGTTCAATCTATCCCTCCTTTGATTGTATGAGTTTGTCACAGAGGATGAGAATATATAGAGTTAGAGAGAGACAGGCGGATGGAGCAGTGGGAAGATTGAATTCTCCACGACTGTTAAATAATATTCTCTCCACAGGTTCTGACTGAGTTTCCATCATTTTCTGCCCTTGTTTGATTTCCAGTATTTTCAGTTGTTTCCTGGTTTTTTTATTTTGAAATGAATCCCTTGAATCCGGGATCCCCGGTCTCGCGTACCCAGGTGCAAACTTCTTTCGAATTGTTAATAAATTATAAAACTGCATTTCAGACAAGTGCGTTTTAGGGATCGAGGGGTGTAAAGGGAGGAGGTAGCTGCTTCACTTCACCGCATTATCGATATTGGAAACTACCAACCAGTTATATCCAAATATAAAACGCAATCTGCGGACTTGTGTTTGTGTGGGGAATGAGCTGGACTCGCAGGCTCCGAGTGGATGATGCATGTGTCTCAGGAGGAGCGTTTTACTCCGGCGAGTCCTCGCCGCTTTCTCCTTTGTACAATCACCATCTTTTGTTAGATAATCAGCCGCCTGATGGGATGAGGAATAGATAAAGATTCTTGGCATCTGGCGGCTAAAATGAAAGGGGGATTAGGTATCGGCCGCTGCACACTCCATGGCACAAGGAGCTGCTATTCCCCCATTCAGGACACCATTCATTATACACAACTCTCCCTGTTTGGTTACATCTCCCCGAGATGTTCGTATTTCTAAATTCGTTGGACAAAAAAGTAAGTAACCCCATGCTGTACGTGAGAGAAAGTTCCTTTTAACATCTTCAATTACTGGGAACCTTAAAGAGATAGTCCTAACCCCTCCTCGCTCCATCATTAAATTACCGCAGTAAAACAAACACACACAGACCTCGCTTTAATGGTTTAATCTATAAAATTAAAAGAAGGGTTTATTACAATTTCCAGCGTTAAAGAACACTGGATTTCGTGTGGCCAGTGATAAAGTTCGATGATTGCTGCAGAGCCAGGATGGTTTCGACGTTGTGTAGAACTGAGATAGTCCCGACAGTGTGTAGAACTGAGATAGTCCACACAGTGTGTAGAACTGAGATAGTCCCTACAGTGTGTAGAACTGGGATAATCCATACAGTGTGTAGAACTGGGATAGTCCCTACAGTGTGTAGAATTCAGAAAATCCCAATAGCGTACAGAGAACTGGGAAAGTCTCTACAGTGTGCAGAATTGGTATAGTTCATACAATGTCCAGAACTGAGATAGTCCCTACAGTATATACAACTGGGATGGTTCCTACAGTGCACAGAACAGGGATCATACCGACAGTGTGCAGAACTGGACGGTCCCTACAATGTGTAGAATTTTGATAGTCCCTACAGTATATCGAATTGGGTAGTCTCTATATTGTATGCAATTGGGAAAGTGCCTACAGTGTGTAGAACTGAGATAGTCCCTACAATGTGTAGAACTGAGATAGTCCCTACAGTGTGTAGAACTGAGATAGTCCCTACAGTGTGTAGAACTGGGATAGACCCTACAGTGTGTAGAACTGAGATAGTCCACACAGTGTGTAGAACTGAGATAGTCCCTACAGTGTGTAGAACTGAGATAGTCCCTACAGTGTGTAGATCTGGGATAGTCCCTACAATGTGTAGAACTGGGATAATCCATACAGTGTGTAGAACTGGGATAGTCCCTACAGTGAGTAGAACTGGGATAGTCCATACAGTGTGTAGAACTGAGATAGTCCCTACGGTGTGTAGAACTGGGATAGTCCCTAAAGTGTGTAGAACTGAGATAGTCCATACAGTGTGTAGAACTGAGATCGTGCCTACAGTGTGTAGAACTGAGATAGTCCATACAGTGTGTAGAACTGAGATAGTCCCTACAGTGTGTAGAACTGAGATAGTCCATACAGTGTGTAGAACTGAGATAGTCCCTACAGTGTGTAGAACTGAGATCGTGCCTACAGTGTGTAGAACTGAGATAGTCCCTACAGTGTGTAGAACTGAGATAGTCCATACAGTGTGTAGAACTGAGATAGTCCCTACAGTGTGTAGAACTGGGATAGTCCCTACAGTGTGTAGAACTGAGATAGTCCATACAGTGTGTAGAACTGAGATCGTGCCTACAGTGTGTAGAACTGAGATAGTCCCTACAGTGTGTAGAACTG
This sequence comes from Heptranchias perlo, assembly GCF_035084215.1. Taxonomy (NCBI): domain Eukaryota; kingdom Metazoa; phylum Chordata; class Chondrichthyes; order Hexanchiformes; family Hexanchidae; genus Heptranchias; species Heptranchias perlo. Next base: position 2,643,130 of record NC_090356.1, on the reverse strand, counting down.
GGATAGTCCCTACAGTGTGTAGAACTGGGATAGTCCCTACAGTGTGTAGAACTGGGATAGTCCCTACAGTGTGTAGAACTGGGATAGTCCCTACAGTGTGTAGAACTGGGATAGTCCCTACAGTGTGTAGAACTGGGATAGTCCCTACAGTGTGTAGAACTGGGATAGTCCCTACAGTGTGTAGAACTGGGATAGTCCCTACAGTGTGTAGAACTGGGATAGTCCCTACAGTGTGTAGAACTGGGATAGTCCCTACAGTGTGTAGAAGCGGGATAGTCCCTACAGTGTGTAGAACTGGGATAGTCCCTACAGTAAAATTTAACTGGGATAGTCCCTACTTTGTGTAGAACTGGGATAGTCCCTCACATATTTTGAACCTGGATAGTCGATACAGTATGTAGGACACGGATAGCTCCTACAGTGCACAGAACTGGGATAGTCCTTATAGTAAGCAGAATTGAGATAGACCCTATAGTATTTAGAACTGGGATAGACCCTACAGTGTGTATAACTGGGATAGTCCCTCACGTAGTTCGAATTGGGATAGTCCATACAGTATGTAGAACCCGGATAGCTCCAAAAGTGCATAGAACTGGGATAGTCCCTAATTTGTGCGGAACTGAGATCGACCCTATAGTATTTAGAACTGGGATAGACCATACAGTGTGTATAACTGGGATAGTCCCTACTGTAAATAGAACTGGGATAGTCCCTATAGTATATAGAGCTCAGATAGTCCCTACAGTATGTAGAACTCACAGTGTTCTTACAATGCATAGAACACAGGTAGTCCATACAGTAAGTAGAACTCGGATAGCTGCTACAGTGCATCGAACTGAGATAGACCCGACAGTGTGTAGAACTGGGATAGTCCCTACAGTATGTAGAACTGGGACAGTCCCTACAGTGTGTAGAACTGAGATAGTCCTTACAGTGTGTAGAACTGGGACAGTCCCTACAGTGTGTAGAATTGAGATTGTCCCTACAGTAAGTAGAACTGGGATAGTCCCTACGGTGTGTAGAACTGAGATAGTACCTACGGTGTGTAGAACTGAGATAGTCCCTACAGTGTGTAGAACTGAGATAGTCCATACAGTGTGTAGAACTGAGATAGTCCCTACAGTAAGTAGAACTGGGATAGTCCCTACAGTGTGTATAACTGGGATAGTCCCTACAGTGTGTAGAACTGGGACGATCCCTACAGTGTGTAGAATTGAGATAGTCCCTACAGTGTGTATAACTGGGATAGTCCCTACAGTGCTTAGAACTGAGATAGTCCCTACAGTGCTTAGAACTGAGATAGTCCCTACAGCGTGTAGAACTGAGATAGTCCCTACAGTGCGTAGAACTGAGATAGTCCCTACAGTGTGTAGAACTGGGACGATCCCTACAGTGCTTAGAACTGAGATAGTCCCTACAGTGCGTAGAACTGAGATAGTCCCTACAGTGCTTAGAACTGAGATAGTCCCTACAGTGCGTAGAACTGGGATAGACCCTACAGTGCTTAGAACTGAGATAGTCCCTACAGTGCGTAGAACTGAGATAGTCCCCACAGTGCTTAGAACTGAGATAGTCCCTACAGTGCGTAGAACTGAGATAGTCCCTACACAGTGTGTAGAACTGGGACGATCCCTACAGTGTGTAGAATTGAGATAGTCCCTACAGTGCTTAGAACTGAGATAGTCCCTACAGTGCGTAGAACTGAGATAGTCCCTACAGTGTGTAGAACTGAGATAGTCCCTACAGTGTGTAGAACTGAGATAGTCCCTACAGTGTGTATAACTGGGATAGTCCCTACAGTGTGTAGAACTGGGACGATCCCTACAGTGTGTAGAATTGAGATAGTCCCTTACGTATTTTGAACTGGGATAGTCCATACAGTCATAGAGTCATAGAGTCATAGAGTCATACAGCACGGATAGAGGCCCTTCGGCCCATCGTGTCCGCGCCGGCCATCAAGCCCTGTCTACTCTAATCCCATATTCCAGCATTTGGTCCGTAGCCTTGTATGCTATGGCATTTCAAGTGCTCATCTAAATGCTTCTTGAATGTTGTGAGGGTTCCTGCCTCCACAACCCTTTCAGGCAGTGAGTTCCAGACTCCAACCACCCTCTGGGTGAAAAAGTTCTTTCTCAAATCCCCTCTAAACCTCCCGCCTTTTACCTTGATTCTATGTCCCCTTGTTATAGAACCCTCAACGAAGGGAAAAAGCTCCTTAGTATCCATCCTATCTGTGCCCCTCATAATTTTGTACACCTCAATCATGTCCCCCCTCAGCCTCCTCTGCTCCAAGGAAAACAAACCCAATCTTCCCAGTCTCTCTTCATAGCTGAAGCGCTCCAGCCCTGGTAACATCCTGGTGAATCTCCTCTGCACCCTCTCCAAAGCGATCACATCCTTCCTGTAGTGTGGCGACCAGAACTGCACACAGTACTCCAGCTGTGGCCTAACCAGTGTTTTATACAGCTCCATCATAACCTCCTTGTTCTTATATTCTATGCCTCGGCTAATAAAGGCAAGTATCCCATATGCCTTCTGTACCACCTTATCTACCTGTTCCGCCGCCTTCAGGGATCTGTGAACTTGCACACCAAGATCCCTCTGACCCTCTGTCTTGCCTAGGGTCCTCCCATTCATTGTGTATTCCCTTGCCTTGTTAGTCCCTCAAAAGTGCATCACCTCGCACTTTTCCGGGTTAAATTCCATTTGCCACTCTTCCGCCCATCTGACCAACCCATCTATATCGTCCTGCAGACTGAGGCTATCCTCCTTGCTATTTACCACCCTACCAATTTTTGTATCATCAGTGAACTTACTGATCATACCTTTTACATTCATATCCAAGTCGTTAATGTAGACCACAAACAGCAAGGGACCCAGCACCGATCCCTGTGGTACCCCACTGGCCACAGGCTTCCAGTCACAAAAACAACCTTCGACCATCACCCTCTGCCTTCTGCCACTAAGCCAGTTTTGTATCCAAAGTGCCAAGGCACCCTGGATTCCATGGGCTCGTACCTTCTTGACCAGTCTCCTGTGGGGGACTTTATCGAAGGCCTTACTGAAATCCATGTATACCACATCCACTGCGTTACCCTCATCCACACGCCTAGTCACCTCCTCAAAAAATTCAATCAAATTAGTCAGACATGATCTTCCCTTGACAAAGCCATGTTGACTATCCCTGATTAATCCTTGCTTCTCCAAGTGGAGACTAATTTTGTCCTTCAGAATTTTTTCCAATAATTTTCCTACCACTGATGTTAGGCTCACTGGCCTGTAGTTCCCCGGTTTTTCCCTACTCCCCTTCTTGAATAATGGTACTACATTAGCGGTTCTCCAGTCCTCTGGCACATCCCCTGTGGCCAGAGAGGTTCTGAATATATGTGTTAGAGCCCCCGCAATCTCCTCCTTTGCCTCACACAGTAGCCTGGGATACATTTCGTCCGGGCCTGGGGATTTATCCATTTTTAGGCCTGCTAAAACCGCCAATACCTCCTCCCGCTCGATGTTAATATGTTCGAGTATATCACAGTCCCCCTGCCGTATTTCTATGTCTACATCGTCCTTCTCCATAGTGAAAACAGATGCAAAAAATTCATTTAGAACCCCTCCTACATCTGCCGGCTCCACACACAGATTGCCATTTTTGTCCCTAATGGGCCCTATTTTTTCCCTAGTCATCCTCTTACCCTAAATATACTTATAAAACATCTTAGGATTTTCCTTTATTTTGCTCACCAGTGTTATTTCATGGCCCCTCCTTGATCTCCTAATTTCTTTTTTAAGTATCCCCCTGCACTTTTTGTACTCCTCTAGGGCTTCCTCCGTCTTTAGCCTTTTGTATCTGCCAAAAGCCCTCCTTTTTTTCCTAATCCATTCTCGTATATCCCCTGACATCCAAGGTTCCCTGGAGTTCTTGGAACCACCCTTGACCTTTACGGGAACATGTTGCCATTGTATGGTCTCAATCTCCCTTCTGAAAGACTCCCATTGCTCCGATGCGGATTTTCCTACAAGCAGCTGATCCCAGTCCATTTTGGCCAGATCCTGCCTTATCCTATTAAAATCGGCCTTCCCCCAATTTAGAACCTTTATTTCCGGCCCCTCCCTATCCTTTTCCATGACCACCTTAAATCTCACCGAATTATGGTCACTGTCACCAAAGTGCTCACCTACTAGCACTTCTTCCACTTGGCCGGCCACATTCCCTAGAATTAGGTCCAGTACCGCCCCCTCTCTTGTAGGACTTTCTACATGCTGGCTCAAAAAGCTCTCCTGGATGCACGTTAAGAATTTTGTACCCTCTAAGCCTTTTACACTCTGAGTATCCCAGTTAATATTGGGGAATTGAGATTGTCCCTACAGTATGTAGAACTGGGATAGTCCCTACAGTGTGTAGAACTGAGATAGTCCCTACAGTGTGTAGAACTGGGATAGTCCCTACAGTGTGTAGAACTGAGATAGTCCCTACAATGTGTAGAACTGAGATAGTCCCTACAGTGTGTAGAACTGGGACGATCCCTACAGTGTGTAGAATTGAGATAGTCCCTACAGTGTGTAGAACTGAGATAGTCCCTACAATGTGTAGAACTGAGATAGTCCCTACAGTGTGTAGAACTGAGATAGTCCCTACAGTGTGTAGAACTGAGATAGTCCCTACAATGTGTAGAACTGAGATAGTCCCTACAGTGTGTAGAACTGAGATAGTCCCTACAGTGTGTAGAACTGAGATAGTCCCTACAGTGTGTAGAACTGAGATAGTCCCTACAATGTGTAGAACTGAGATAGTCCCTACGGCGTGTAGAACTGAGATAGTCCCTACAGTATGTAGAACTGAGATAGTCCCTACAGTATGTAGAACTGAGATAGTCCCTACAGTATTTTGAACTGGGATAGTCCATACAGTATGTAAAATCCGGATAGCTCCTACAGTGCATCGAAGAGGGATAGTCCCTACAGTGTACAGAACTGATATAGACCCTATAGTATTTAGAGCTGGGATAGACCATACAGTGTGTAGAACTGAGATAGTCCCTACAGTGTGTAGAATTGAGATAGTCCCCACAGTGTGTAGAACTGAGATAGTCCCTACAGTGTGTAGAACTGAGACAGTCCCTACAGTAAATAGAACTAGGATAGTCCCTATAGTATATAGAACAGGGATTGTTCCTACAGTGTGTAGAACTGGGATAGTCCCAACAGTGTGTAGAACTGGGATAGTCCCTACAGTAAAATTTAACTGTGATAGTCCATACAGTATGTAGAACTCGGATAGCTCCTACAGTGCATAGAACTCGTATAGTCCCAACAGTATATAGAACTGGGATAGTCCCTACAGTATATTGAACTGGGATAGACCCTACAGTGTGTAGAACTGAGATAGTACCTACTGCAAATAGAACTGGGATCGTCCCTATAGTATCTCCAGCTCAGATAGTCCCTACAGTGTGTAGAACTCGTATTGTTTCTACAATGTATAGAACTCAGATAGTCCGTACAGTTTGTAGAACTCGGATAGCTCCTACAGTGCATAGAACTGGGATAGTCCCTACAGTGCATAGAACTGGGTTAGTCCCTACCATGTATAGAACTGAGATAGTCCATACAGTGTGTAGAACTGGGAGAGTCCCTGCAGTGTGTAGAACTGGGATAGTCCCTACAGTAACATTTAACTGGGTTAGTCCCTGCAGTGTGTAGTACTGGGATAGTCCCTTAAGTATATTGAACTGGGATAGACCCTACAGTGTGTAGAACTGAGATAGTCCCTACAGTAACTAGAACTGGGATCGTCCCTATAGTACATAGAACAGGGATTGTTCCTACTGTGTGTGCAACTGAGATAGTACTTACATTGTGTAGAACTGGGATAGGTCCTACAGTGTGTAGCACTGGGTCGGTACCTACAGTATATAGAACTGGGGTAGTCCCTACAGTGTGTAGAACTGGGGTAGTCCCTACAGTAAAATTAACTGGGGTAGTCCCTCTTGTGTGTAGAACTGAGATAACCCTTCAGTATGTGGAAGTGGGATAGTCCCTACAGTGTGTAGAACTGAGATAGTCCCTTAAGTATATTGAACTGTGATAGTCCATACAGTATGTAGAACTCGGATAGCTCCTACAGTGCATAGAAGTCGGATAGCCCCAACAGTATATAGAACTGGGATAGTCCCTACAGTAAAATTTAACTGGGATAGTCCCGACAGTGTGTATAACTGAGATAGTACCTACTGCAAATAGAACTGGGATCGTCCCTATAGTATATAGAGCAGGTACCCGGGCTCTTGGGCAGTCGTTGCCTCGTTTAGGTTAACATTGAGTAGTCCCTACAGTGTGTTGAACTCGTATTGTTCCTACAATGTATAGAACTCAGATAGTCCGTACAGTGTGTAGAACTCGGATAGCCCCTACAGTGCATAGAACTGAGATAGTCCCTACAGTGCGTAGAACTGAGATAGTCCCTATAGTGTGTAGAACTGGGATAGTCCCTACAGTGTGTAGAACTGGGATAGTCCCTACAGTGTGTAGAACTGGGATAGTCCCTACAGTGTGTAGAACTGAGATAGTCCCGACAGTACGTAGAACTGGGATAGTCCCTACAGTGCGTAGAACTGGGATAGTCCCGACAGTACGTAGAACTGGGATAGTCCCTACAGTGTGTAGAACTGAGATAGTCCCGACAGTACGTAGAACTGGGATAGTCCCTACAGTGCGTAGAACTGGGATAGTCCCGACAGTACGTAGAACTGGGATAGTCCCTACAGTGTGTAGAACTGAGATAGTCCCTACAGTGTGTAGTACTGGGATAGTCCCTACAGTGTGTAGAACTGAGATAGTCCCGACAGTGTGTAGAACTCGTATTGTTTCTACAATGTATAGAACTCAGATAGTCCGTACAGTTTGTAGAACTCGGATAGCTCCTACAGTGCATAGAACTGGGATAGTCCCTACAGTGCATAGAACTGGGTTAGTCCCTACCATGTATAGAACTGAGATAGTCCATACAGTGTGTAGAACTCGGATAGCCCCTACAGTGCGTAGAACTGAGATAGTCCCTACAGTGTATAGAACTGAGATAGTCGCTACAGTAAAATTTATCTGGGTTAGTCCCTGCAGTGTGTAGTACTGGGATAGTCCCTTAAGTATATTGAACTGGGATAGACCCTTCAATGTGTATAACTGAGATAGTCCCTACTGCAAATAGAACTGGGATAGTCCCTATAGTACATAGAGCTCAGATAGTCCATACAGTGTGTAGAACTCGGATAGCTCCTACAGTGCATAGAACTGTGATAGTCCCTACAGTGTGTCGAACTGAGATAGTCCATACAGTGTGTAGAACTCGGATAGCTCCTACAGTGCATAGAACTGTGATAGTCCCTACAGTGTGTAGAACTGAGATAGTCCCTACAATGTGTAGAACTGGGATAATCCATACAGTGTGTAGAACTGAGATAGTCCCTACAGTGTGTAGAACTGGGATAATCCATACAGTGTGTAGAACTGGGATAGTCCCTACAATGTGTAGAACTGGGATAATCCATACAGTGTGTAGAATTGAGATAGTCCCTACAGTGTGTAGAACTGGGATAATCCATACAGTGTGTAGAACTGAGATAGTCCCTACAGTGTGTAGAACTGAGATAGTCCATACAGTGTGTAGAACTGAGATAGTCCCTACAGTGTGTAGAACTGAGATAGTCCATACAGTGTGTAGAACTGAGATAGTCCCTACAGTGTGTAGAACTGAGATAGTCCATACAGTGTGTAGAACTGAGATAGTCCATACAGTGTGTAGAACTGAGATAGTCCCTACAGTATGTTGCTGTTGAGAGATTGTAGCTGATAGATGAACGTAGAGCTGGGATTTCGGTTCCGTAGAGATAGAAATGTTGTGTTTTAATTCCAGGGGTTTTCAGATGGATTGCTTTAATCAAGGTTCTGTCTGACTGGCTCTCTTGCTGAGACAGAGCGAGGCTTTGGGCTGCTTGACTGTGCATTTAGTGCTGGGGAATCGCCCGCTGCGACAGCGCATTCATCTTGTTGGGTAATTCAGGCGGCTGGGGTTTGGGATCGGGTCTGGTGTATTCTATAGGGACAAGCAGGCATGGACTAGAAGGAGAGAAGTTGCAAATGGCATTTCCCAATGCTGCATCTTAACCCCATACTGCCATATAACCAGTGCCCATCATCGAAAGCGCCTGGATCAGCATTTCCTGAACAAGAATGCGATGAAGGGGAGTGGAGGAGAGGGGGGGGGGGGGGGGGAAGGAGAGGGGATTAATCCTCATTCTCTTCACTTTTCCATATTATAGCTCAATGTTAACCTAAACGAGGCAACGACTGCCCAAGAGCCCGGGTACCTGCGATGGATTTTCCGCTTTCCCCGGACAGCGTATTACTCAATTGTTCCAACTATAATTTTGTCTCTTGCAATTTACAGGCAAATTATTTACACTGAATTTACAGCACAGAAACAGGCCACTCGGCCCAACTGCTCCATGCTGGTGTTTATGCTCCACACGAGCCTCCTCCTTCTTCATCTCACCCTATTCGGCGCTTGTCTCCGCCATAATCAAGTGAGGAGGTGAATGTTTTCAGGACAATTTACAGGAGATGGGAGTTCTCTCGAGGTGATGAGTTGGATATTTGGAGGTCTCGCCGTGAACTGCGACCATTCAAAAAAACACAAACCCTTCGCCCGTGATCCGGGTGTTAGATCAAGCGCTCATTCCACCCTCCATGAAGCATTTGGCCTCACCTATTTCTATGGTCTTTAAGGTATATTTAATCTATTATAATATTTTTCAATAAAAACTTTGTAAAATCTTTACCGTGAATTCTATTTTGTTTTTTCACTCCGAATATTATTTAGAGAATGAGCCCGTGTCCCGCCCGGTCTCACCTTGGACAGAGTGCAGTTCATGTTCCATTAGTTGATTTAAACGAGCTTCCACTTATTGCCTGTAGCCCACAGAGAGGGACAGCGTGTCACATGTTGGCTATTAATTAACATGCTTGATGTATGAGGTAACTAATTAATAAACCCCTCTCCCGACCCGGGACATTCATCGCTGTTAACCATCCTGACAACGAGATTTTCTATCTGCCCCTGTTCTAGCCATTCTCCTTAATCCCGTTCTAGATTTTAGCCCGTTCCCGGTCCTTGTGTCTCCGTACCCAACACAACAGACCTGCTACCTTCATTCAAACCCCAAGAGATGGTTTCTGTTTATTGCAGCGTTTCTCTATCTTTCTCTGTTTTCATTGCTTTTCAAAAAGAAATTTTCCCCGAGATGGGGGCGTTAGCAGAGAGGCCTCTCCCTTAGGGTGGGGGAGCTGTGAGCTGGATCTGTACAGGAACCCCAGTGAGGCGTCCATCAAAGTTCAGGAGTGTTTTTCAATCCGAGTTCTTGCGCGCAGTGAATATTCATCAATAGGACGCACGGGGTTTAAATGGTTAAACAGTAAAGTTTTTCTCTCATTTCTTCCACTCGAGATCTCCCCCTACCCCCCCCCCCCCCCCCCCCCCATTACACTGGCGGGGACACTTTCATCTGCGGTCTGTGCCTCTCAACAAAGAGCTTAGGCCAGGCGCAAAGGGCTAAAGCAGCCGGCGGCTCCAAGGGCCACAGAGTCCGGTAAACATAATTTCATCAAAATCAGGTCAGGGTCAGGGAAAGTTCTGTTACACATTGTAACTGTGGATAGTGTAAAAACTCCGGAGTACTGAGTGCAGCAGTGTTGTGACTGTAGTGAGTGCAGCAGGATTGAGAGAGTGGTGAGTGCAGCAGGATTGAGAGAGTGGTGAGTGCAGTAGGATTGAGAGAGTGGTGAGTGCAGTAGGATTGAGAGAGTGGTGAGTGCAGTAGGATTGAGAGAGTGGTGAGTGCAGTAGGAGTGAGAGAGTGGTGAGTGCCGCAGGATTGAGAGAGTGGTGAGTGCAGTAGGAGTGAGAGAGTGGTGAGTGCAGTAGGATTGAGAGAGTGGTGAGTGCAGTAGGATTGAGAGAGTGGTGAGTGCAGTAGGATTGAGAGAGTGGTGAGTGCAGTAGGAGTGAGAGAGTGGTGAGTGCAGTAGGATTGAGAGAGTGGTGAGTGCAGTAGGATTGAGAGAGTGGTGAGTGCAGTAGGATTGAGAGAGTGGTGAGTGCAGTAGGATTGAGAGAGTGGTGAGTGCAGTAGGAGTGAGAGAGTGGTGAGTGCAGCAGGATTGAGAGAGTGGTGAGTGCAGTAGGATTGAGAGAGTGGTGAGTGCCGCAGGATTGAGAGAGTGGTGAGTGCAGTAGGAGTGAGAGAGTGGTGAGTGCAGTAGGATTGAGAGAGTGGTGAGTGCAGTAGGAGTGAGAGAGTGGTGAGTGCAGTAGGATTGAGAGAGTGGTGAGTGCAGTAGGATTGAGAGAGTGGTGAGTGCAGTAGGAGTGAGAGAGTGGTGAGTGCAGTAGGAGTGAGAGAGTGGTGAGTGCAGTAGGAGTGAGAGAGTGGTGAGTGCAGTAGGATTGAGAGAGTGGTGAGTGCAGTAGGATTGAGAGAGTGGTGAGTGCAGCAGGATTGAGAGAGTGGTGAGTGCAGTAGGATTGAGAGAGTGGTGAGTGCAGCAGGATTGAGAGAGTGGTGAGTGCAGTAGGATTGAGAGAGTGGTGAGTGCCGCAGGATTGAGAGAGTGGTGAGTGCAGTAGGAGTGAGAGAGTGGTGAGTGCAGTAGGAGTGAGAGAGTGGTGAGTGCAGTAGTATTGAGAGAGTGGTGAGTGCAGTAGGAGTGAGAGAGTGGTGAGTGCAGTAGGATTGTGAATGTGAGAGACTTCAAGAAACAAGTGCCCACTGTGGCTGCAGTCGAGAGTCTTTAATTAAATCTACCAGCGGGGATTTCTGGCCTTTCCTTGTACCGTATTGTAACGCCGGGTATCATTTAAAGACCCTTTATTTCTCTTCCCCTCCCCCAGACAACCTTTCAAAGCGGCGTCTCAGCATTAGTCGAGTCCGCAACGCTTCTGGGAGATGGTGCAGTTAGTTGGAAGTTGGGTTCGGGCTCTGCTGTAAATCCGGTTCCTCCACCTCGGTCACAGCCGACTCCTTAACTATTAAATTAACTCTTCGTTTCTTTTAAACCTTGCTCGAACACTCGTCAAGTTTTGGGCTGAACTGTCAGTGGTGTATCCGCAGGGACAGGGAGCAGCATTTTGAGGTGTTGTGCTGAAACGTTTCCCCGTGGGGTGATGTAACTATTTGGAATGAGATTGCTGATATCTCTCTATATATAAAGTGTATTTCACTTTCCAAGAGGAAAACACATCACTATAACACAAGTCTGGTGTAAGATACACGGTGCACAGACATGCCATTATGTAGCGCCTTTTCTTGAGTTACCAACATTAAAAGATCCTAGAATCATACAGCACGGAAGGAGGCCATTCGGTCCATTGTGCCTGTGCTGGCCCTTTGAAAGAGCTATCCAATTAGTCCCACTTTCCTGCTCTTTCCCCATCGCCCTGCACATTTTTCCTTTTCAAGTATTTATCCAATTCACTTTTGAGAGTTAAAGATATTTTAAGTGAGCTTATAACTGGCTCAACCTACACCCCCTCCCAACAAAAAACAGCAAGGTTTGATAAAGATGCACTAAATATTGTCTCAAAGTAATCGGTCGAGATTGGGCCTCAGTGTTGGCTCCTGGCTGAGTTGTGGATGAGTGGAGCGGCTGGTTTCAGCTATTGGGGGTGGGATTAATGAATGGCTATTCCATGTAATATTATTTACAGGTAGTGCGGGTCTCCTGAGGGCTGGCGAGGTTGGCTTTGAATCTATTTACTCGGCATTAAAGCTGAGGGCGTTTAGACGGCGGGGACCCTTCAGTTCTGGGGGCGGGTCACTCCATGAATTAGCCCCAAAGCTCGGCAGGCATTATGTGGCACTGCGGGGTGCCTGTGTGTCAGAGATCCGGGGCTTCGGAGCCGCATTTCTCGATGGTCCAAAATACAATTTAATTTAATTGAAAGAAGGAGACCTGGTCTGGAAAGTACCGAATAAATAACTGGAAATAAATCCCTAACAGCCTCAAATCATTGAAGTGCCGTACACTGAAATCTGTTGGCTCACTGAAGATTGTATCCGAGGAACTGGGCTCCTGGCTCCTGGCTCCTCACCCCTCTCTGGGCTCCTCAGCCCTCCCTCTCTGGGCTCCTCACCCCTCGTTCTCTGTTTTGCGGCCCAGCGCTCTTTGGGTTCTTGCCCCCTGCCTCAGTGTTTCGTTCCCCGGCACCGTGTTGATTTTAATGCACTGTCCATGTCTTCAGCCTCAGAGTCAAGGCGAGGAGACCGGACCAGTGAACTCGGCGCTTCCACCGAGAATCCGTTGAAAAATTCAGCATGAAAATTTGCCAAGAAACTTTCAACACACACACCGCCAAACTCAGACTGACACATACACCCCCACACTTACACAGACACAGATACACAGACACACCCACACTCAGCCTGACACATACACCCCCACACTTACACACACAGATACACAGACACACCCAAACTCAGCCTGACACATACACCCAACACACATACACAGACACAGATACACAGACACACCCACACTCAGCCTGACACATACACCCCCACACTTACACATACACAGACACAGATACACACATACCGCCACACTCAGACTGACACATACACCCCCACACTTACACACACAGATACACAGACACACCCAAACTCAGCCTGACACATACACCCCCACACATACACAGACACAGATACACATACACTTATATAGACACACACACACAGAGACACACACACACACACTCCCCTCCCCCACGCACACAGACACACGTGTAAATTCTCCGGCTGAATTGCCCTGTATAAAACAAGGAGTCCCCATCCCCTTTACAATGAACGCTCGTAAATGTTTTCAGAGAACGGTTGCCGACTGCTGGAGGGTCACAATGACCGATCTCTTTTCATTCCTCTCAATTTTTTACACAAATTAAAGTTACAGTAAGTACATCTCACGGCGTCTCGGAGGAGAGGTCAATATATCTCCAAAGATCAGCGGTCATATAGTAGCAGAGATTAGCTCGACGGGAGATAAGTTCAAACAAACACAGATAATAAAATGCACTTTGGGCTGATCTTTTACAACCTGCTCCCCGTGTCCATACACTCGCGTATATCAGAGTCCCAGATTATTGGATCTTTCATTCACGGTTCATTATTTGTGCTCGTCTGCTCTGAAATCCTGGCTATAAACAGCCCCTCCAGTGATCCCAGTGTAATAAGAGGGACCCAGCAGCTCACTGGTTTTTCCTAAACTAATCCTTTACACTTGACACTAGCGCAAAGTTTACAGAGATTAAACGAATTTAACCTCCGTTTGCTATCGCTTTACGAAATCACTGTAAGAGATCAAAGGTGCAGTTTTGGGGCAGAGTCCTGACCATAATCTCTCTGCACCAATTACTATTTGGAACAGCCCAAACCGCCAGCAATTCCGACCCTTTTCTTTTAAATCCATCTGTTGATTTAAAACAGAAACTAATGTAATCCAGCCCAGGGTAGGGAAATAAACTCTGTCTGCAAGAGCCCCACATGAAACAAATTTGCGTAAACTCGGGTCCCAGCAAACCACAACACCACAATTGTCCCGAATTTGGCCTCCAATTGGCAAACCAATTCAGAGAGGCTGCGGGGCGGCTGATGTGGGAAATTGAAAAATGTCACACTGGTCATAAGTGTTTGATGGGACAGTGTAGAGGGAGCTTTACTCTGTATCTAACCCGTGCTGTACCTGCCCCGGGAGTGTTTGATGGGACAGTGTAGAGGGAGCTTTACTCTGTGTCTAACCCGTGCTGTACCTGCCCTGGGAGTGTTTGATGGGACAGTGTAGAGGGAGCTTTACTCTGTATCTACCCCGTGCTGTACCTGCCCCGGGAGTGTTTGATGGGACAGTGTAGAGGGAGCTTTACTCTGTATCTAACCCGTGCTGTACCTGCCCCGGGAGTGTTTGATGGGACAGTGTAGAGGGAGCTTTACTCTGTATCTAACCCGTGCTGTACCTGTCCTGGGAGTGTTTGATGGGACAGTGTAGAGGGAGCTTTACTCTGCATCTAACCCTGTACCTGCCCTGGGAGTGTTTGATGGGACAGTGTAGAGGGAGCTTTACTCTGTATCTACCCCGTGCTGTACCTGCCCTGGGAGTGTTTGATATCTGACACTAGGTATCTGAAATAGAACGAGTTCCGGTCCCAGCACTAACATCCTTCACTTGATTAACTGCGAGTAAAGGTGGGGAAGTTATAGACCGATGCGGCAGGGACGCGGCACAGTTCTGATGTCCTTTCAATAACACTAGAACTCTGGGCTGAAGTGGGTGCTGCCAAGGGACGCTCTGAATTTCGGCAGCGCTGCTCCCGGAGGTAATGGAACACTTTCCGGGCTTGACGTGCGGTCTGACTGCGGTTCGTGTGGAGCTAATTCCTTCTAACTTTATTTCCACATCGGACCTTTTATTGTTATTCAGGAAGTGTGAGCACGGGCTGGGTTAAAACCTTCACTTTTCAAGCAGCCGCTGAAAGCTGCGCCTGGCCGGGTATCGTGGTACTCGGCCAATGCTGACCGCTGGCATTACTTTAACCCGGGCACTGGTGCCGAACTCACACCTGGTGTGTAAAGGCTTCAATAAAGGAGTTGAATCCCAGGCCAGAGATGCACCAGGCCCCTCAGACATCCCAATATAAGCCCTGCCAACTGGGCAGCCAATTCGAATAAATTTGGAGCCAATGACCGTATTAAATTAATATTTTAAGATTAGTTTTTTATTTGTGTGGGCAAATCTCGATAGTGAATTATTTTAACAAAACGGTAAATTTAGGAAGAGGCGGGGATTTATTCCGCACATTTTATTCTGTTAGCACAGACCTCTTAATTTCCGCAATGTGACTTCCCCCCCACCCCCACCAAAAACAAATGCCCAGAGAACCCCATTCATTCGAGCGAGTACGACGTGCGCTGAGATCTAGCCTGTCCCCAATGCAGACTCTCCTTAATTAGCTGAAAACGGGAGCCCCGCACTAAACCACGGCGAGGCTGTAATATGATGAACTCCTTTTGTTAAAGTGTCACCATAAATGTTCCTGATAAGCAAAAGCGAGAAAGATCAAAGGAAATAAGCTTCTCAATTTCCTGACTCGGTCTCGTACTTTTCCTCACCTAGTTTTTTTTCCTTAAACAACAGACCCGACAATCCGTCCTGTTCCTTGCCAACGGGAGTTCAGAGGTCAGCCAAGCACTTGGAAATAATTGCGTATTAATATCCCCCTCAAAAGGCTTATTGTAGGCTTTCCCCCCAGATGACAAATGTCTTTATAAATTCGCATTGAGATGACATCCAATTTTTATTTTTTTGTCACGATCCTACAGCGGAGCCTGAAACCTAATCTGCTCTGGAGTTGTGTCTGAAAGTGTCCCTTTACAAAGCACTCACAATCGGGGCTGGGATATCTGCTCCTATTAAATATTTCTCAAAACACATTATAATCAGCCTCCCCTTCACCCTCATACCCAAAAGAAGTAAGTGCCTGGCGGTTTCTGGTTTGTTTTCTGAGGCAGGTTTAGAAAGTCTGTATGTTTGCCTTCTCTCCATGTTTGTTGTGACTGAACAGGGCCTGTGTTTTGGGTTGGGCGCATGTTAGCGTGTGTGTGTTTGGACTGTTTTCTTTGATAAGACTACAAGGCCAGAAAGCTGCACAATTGCAAGTTTTAAGACTTGCAGGATCCAAGTCTTGTGTTTTTAAAAAAAACCATAAAATCTATTCTTCAAAATTGCTTTGCAAATCCAACCCAATTTCTAAATTTAAATGTGAAACGCGATTTCCTATCGCATCCGCACTGTACAGCGTGTTTTGGGACTACCTGTTGGCGTGTGTTGTGTTAAAGTTACTGCACTGAATCACCCATATTGAACCAACTCAATGCGACGTGAGGTCCCTGCACAGTCTCCAGTCTCAAGCAAACATCCAGCTAGACCCAGTCCCTCAGTCTTGTCCTGTAGATAGTTTGAACCTGGAAAAGGAAATCGACATCTAGACTGCAAAGTTCCCACAAAGTCAGGATGGGTCTGACCTTCGATTCAAACCATTGTGGGACCCCAACTTGGAGGGGGCCTTTGATACAGAGTCACCTCACACACCCGCGCCCTCCATCTGGGATGTTCCCCTCGGTCCTGTCACCTTTCATTAAAAACTCGGTACATCGTGTTGTCTGAAACATCGAGTTGAATCGATTTACCAGGACCGCTGCACTCCCGGTTAAATTTTGGGATGCAAACGATACAATGGCTATAGATTTACGAAATAAATAAACTGTTTAAAATTAGAAATAGTCAACAGCGGAAACAAGCACGATATTATACAGAAGCTTCATTGCCAACTTTGTTTTAGATCCTTTAAATAAACACGCACCACATTTAACACCAAGGGATTCTGGGTAAGGCACAACGATTTTTTTATTGTTCAACTTAAATTCTGAAGTGTGACTCTCCCAATCTGCGATGGATGGAATTTCACCATCGGATTGAAACGCTGGGTCACTTTATTATTATTATTATTTCATAAATTTGAGAGCGGATTTAGGGTTTTGCTCTGTCCCAAAGACCTTTCAGCTTTAAGTCCTGGGTCCTATATGTTCTTTAAAATCCTTTCCATGTAAATTGCAATGAAATATAGAAGGGGTAAGAGGGAAAGCCTTGATGGGAAAGGGGAGGTTAATCCTGGTTTAATGCAGTGAAGCAGCCATAGGACCGAACTGTGCTGATTGTGTTATCTCTCCCCAACATTTGTATCTCGCTCAATTCCTGCAGCCAAATAGCTGGGAGAAAGTGGAGATGTATGGACTGCTGATGCCTCGGGAAAATATGTTATTAATATCTAAATAACGTTGCCATATTTGAGCTAAATCTCTCTCTCTCACTCTTTCCTGGTGTTGGATGAATTCGTTTGAAGTGCAGTCCTATCGCTTTCTCTCATCCTCTTTCTTCGTTATGCCTCCTCACTTCTGACACATGAATCGTAGATAGTTTAACTCATGCAAAATATTAAAAAAACTCAATTTCCGAACTCAGTCTGGTAAATTCTGGTCCCTTTCTTTCTCTCCCTCATCCCTTATTCCTTTCTTTACACTTTTCTATCCTTTTACACTCTCACTTGCAATTATTCTGATTTAAATCATATTATTGCTTTCCAGTTTCTTTGCTGTGATCTCTCTCGCTCTCGGTCTCCCACGATCCAAAAAGGTATAATTCTCTCTTTCGTTTTTCTAAGCCACGGTTCTCTCACTTCTACAGTTTTCTATCATTCCGCCCTCTTCAAATCCTGCCCATTGCCCCAAATCTTTCCCACATTCTCTTTTTCCAGTTCGTTGAACTTGAAACGCTCTCGTTTACTGTCTTAACTTGTTTTCTCTCTCGTCCACTCGTGTGTTTATTTATCTCAACCCCGACTAGTAAAGTATTCCACGCCAGTATTTGCTTTAGTAATTGCTATCTCAGTGCTGTGCCTTATTTGTCTCCGCTTTCTCTGACAAGTGTCATTCGTGTGGCTACTATATCCCTTTCTTTAATTGAATATGCACATTACAATGAGTTGTAGCCCCGGATAGTTTGACATTCCCCGATCTGTTCCCTGGCCTCTATTATTTCAGCTGATCCCCCCCTCACA
This sequence comes from Heptranchias perlo, assembly GCF_035084215.1. NCBI lineage: Eukaryota > Metazoa > Chordata > Chondrichthyes > Hexanchiformes > Hexanchidae > Heptranchias > Heptranchias perlo. Next base: position 2,625,420 of record NC_090356.1, on the reverse strand, counting down.
AACACAGAAATCCTCTCTGCTTTCTGTTTGATTAGATTCACAACTTCCAGGTGACCCTCCGGTCTTCGATTGTCTATTGTAGCCCCCCTCTCTCGTACACAAGCAGGTTGCTGGTAAACTCTCTGCAGTGAGACCCTCCTAACTCGCAAGCCAAATAAAAACCGCCTCCAGGTGTGAAACCCCCCCAAAGACTTTAGTGAGTGTCTCCTTCATTTCATTCATGTCCCTCCTCGTCCAAATTAGATTTGGCATGTCTCTGTACAGAGTCTATAACCTGCATCGCACACACCATATCTCTGCATTGCCAAATGCAACTGGCTTGTCTAAATGTTTACATGATCGCAAATATCAACACCTCCCCACTCCATGACACACGGCTGAACACCAAACACGTTAACAAATCTCCTCACCAAAAACAATCGTCCAGTTTGTTTATAAACTTGATTCTCACCCAAAGTCCCCAGTCGCCAATCTCTGCAACCGCCGTACATTAATTACACTATAGATTGTTCTATCGTTTATTCCCGTGATGCAAATTTCTCTCGTTTAATATTGCATTGGTCTCTACTTTTGGGCATTTTTCGTTGCACAGAGTATTTATATTGTGTTTCTCCAACCTTTACTTGTCACTGAATTTCATTCCCCTGTGTCTGTCGATCTATCTCCCATACCCATTTATAACGATGCACACATCACTTATTGTCATAACATGTTGCAGATGCTCGCAATCGTGGTCTACATTTTCTACTTTCATTGCAAATCGATGCACTGTCCCGTGCAGCTTGCAATAATATCAGAGATATTCCACTGTTTAAAAATCGTCCACGGCTATTTTTTTTCTCGTAATTCCGCACATTTACCGTTTCCTGATTATTTAGAATCTGTCCCCACTCGAGATATTTTTGGAGTCGATTATATCATAAATAAGTAAACGGGATTTTTTACTTTTGGGAGGGGTGTTGAAGGAGGAACCTCCCTCCCCCTTCACACACACACACCCATCGGTAATACCGGCCAGGAGCCCGGTGTCAGTGGGTGAACTTTATCTCAAACGCCCATTCATTGTCACAGAATTACTTTTGATTGTAAACCCTCTCCCTTTTATATATACAGTTTTTAAAAAAAAAATAAGTTCCCTCAACCACACAGTTACCATTTTCAACATTTATTTCCAGCACTGGGTGATTGTTGTCAGCACGAGGCCGGAGGAGCATGTGACAAAATGTTAAATACGTCCTAAAAATAATATATATATTTATAAAAAATCTCGTACTATAAAAGGGAACTGAAATCTGGCGAATTTGTGCCCGGAGCTACACAGAGCGAAGCGTTTAAAGATGAAAGTGCGAGAAATAAAAGGGCTCAATTTAATCTGCCTTAAAACCCTTCAACATAACGTTTGTGCTTAAAAGTCCCCACAGTAGCTGATTGGGGCTAAATACACTTCTAACCATGGCTAGGAGCTATTACACCCCTCGGAAACACAGCCCCTCATTCACACAGCGCCGTTTTCATTACTTTCTATAATAAGCCTTAACATTATTAAATGTCAGCGAGATGAGAGAGAAAGGAACAGACAGACCAGCAAAATCTTTGCTTAAAAAAGAAGAGAAAGGGCATTAGTATCTCGGTCCTGAGTTGCCGCAGTAAAGACACACATTAAGTTAAGATATGTTTTGGTTTCCTGTCGTTCTAGGAAATATAAATAATTATACAAAACAAATCGCTTAAAGAGAAATGGCCATATTTTGGCACTTTCTGCCCAGAGTGTATTTTAGGCAAGTATTAAAGAGTCAGCTTGAAAAAAAGTTGTCTAGAAAGTTCCTCTTTTTAAAAGTTATCTGCAGCAATACCCACAGATGTTGCGATGGGCTGTGCGGGCATTTATAGGCGGGTGTTAAGATTGTTCGGCAAAGTGATAACATCGCGGTTATTGGGCGCCGTGCGGTTTGGTATTTCGAAGGATTCTAAAAAAACAAAATTCTGTTTAGGTCTAAAGATGAATACGAGTGAAAATATTCCACCTCACGAATGGTTTAAATTAGACATCAAAACTCTTTTTTAAAAAGTCACAAAGGTCGTCAGCGCTTTAAACATCCGGTGGTCTTATTAGACTTAATTTAGAAAGTAAAAGAAAAGTTTTGCTGACTGCCACTAAAAGTTTATTTATAAATATAAACACGGTCACGTCACCAAGGCGTCTTAAAGAAACAATTGACTCTTTTCGCTGTCACCCAGCATGGACTCCGGCTTCTCTTTAAAGGCTGATTGTAAAACGGCAGCACGCGGGGCTCTCATTCTCAAATGTTTTACATATTTTTAAATTTTAAGAGTCAGAGCTTTCGGCGAGCGCCACTAGATAGTTATATATAAAAAATAAAACTCAGCAGAAATTTCGCCTTCTCTAAAACTCCGTACCTGAAACTTGAGGGCAAGTTTCAGACGATGAAAAGTTTTCGAAAGTTGAAATGTTAAATCGGCTACTGATTTTTTTTTAACCTATGAAAGATTTGCAAATTAAACTATATTCACCCGGACCAATAATTAGAATATAAACAAATAGTCAGTAAACACTTTTCCGTTTTATCTTGGCTGGAAGGAGATTTATAAAATCTAATCTCTTTCATGCAATGAGAGTCTATAATTGATTAAAACCTCAGTATAATCGCTTACAAAATTATTACCATTTGGAATTTTTTTCCAGACTTTGTTCTGCTGAGATTTAATTTATATATATATATATATTTTAAACGAATCGAAGGCCAGCATCGAGGGTTTAGGAGTGCGCAAGAAACTAGCTTTTTAAAAACTCAGGACAAGAACAACACGAGATCGATAAATTTTAAAAAAATCCTAGAACGGATTAAATAAAACTTAGGAAAATAATTAAAGAATTCACTATATTAGAACTGTTTTAAAAAAACGAACAGAAGTGTATCTCCATTCCTCCTTACGTGATTCCCTCTGCGATGTGCTAAAGGTTTATTTTAAAATTTGATTTAAATGTTTAAACATTTCGTTGAATGCTTGGATTCAGAAGCGCACGGGGCAAACCACACGGAAAATGCTTCCTAAATGAATATTGACTGTTTCTAAATGTTTTTTCAAAAAATCGTTTTGTACCTTCAGTTAGTTATTCTTTCCCAATAATATTACAAACCTCCTAACAGCGGGGAGGGGTTGCATTATTCATGTCAATCCCCTTCTCCATTATTTCCTCCCTCGCTCTTTTGTTCAGATATTTTTCCCCCCTCTCGCAGGTTTTTTGAATGAGAATGTCCGACTCTGCCCGCCTCAGAACAGGCTGCTGTCTTTCTTTCTCTCTCACTCTCTCTCTCTTTTCGCCACTGTTCGCTTTTGTATTTCAGCTTTTAAAACATTTTCAATGGACTCGATGCTCTTTGTACTCAAGTTCATCTCCAAGTCTGGAAATGAGTGCGTCCTCGAGAAACCCCTTTGTCAAACCCAGTAGAAATGTTTCAACATCTCGTTTGACAGTTTTTTGTCCTCTTTTTTAAAGAAAGTGTTTATTTGAATATTCCCGAGTGGCCCCCGAGGAATTAAAAGAATAAGCGAGGGTTTTTTTTTTCAAAGTTTGACCACGAATAATCTCCAGTTGGTACAAAAGTCACAGCGGCAGAGCTTCACCCCGGCCGCATTTAAAGAATAAACCGATTGATGCAACTTTTCGGGACTTTGCATGTAACACGTCAGATACTATAAGGGGAAGGAGCGGAGTCAGGACCATATGTGAGGGACGCCATTTACTCTACCAGAGACTATCTCTAATTCAACCAAACCAGCCGCATGCATGAAACCAGAGGCAAATATTTGAACTTAATTTACATAAAATTCATACCGCAGCACTTATTCCTGATTTCCCCAAGAAACAACAGCATTACTAAATAAAGACAAGTTAAGAACTTTTCTGATCTACATTTTCGGGCCATTTCCTTTCACATTGATCCCCTGAACGCTCCAATTTATTTCCTAACGAAGTGATGGTGCTTGTGTCCCCCCCTCCTCTTGTCTGTCCCTTGATCATCAGAACACAGTAAATGTCCCATCTCCTCGCCTTTCATCCGCCGGCCGCCCCGCTCTCCCCCCTAATTGTTATTGATTGGCAAAGCAGGCAACTGTCAGGCGCGGTTTCAAGGGACCGTTTAAGAAACCTGGAGAACGATCTGTCCACAACACAAATTAATTTAAGCACCAACAATTCTTCGTATCAAACTCCGGGGTGAATAATTGATAGCCGCAGCTTTTACCAAAGGGGACGCCAACAATTTTCGACTTCCTGTATCTAAGCGTTTTATACATGGGTATGAGTTTCCCCCCTTCTTGGACAGAATGTTCACACAAATCTACAGAAACACTTCCTGAACCCAGCCACAGACTTGTTAATATAACAAAATAACTCGCTATTTCTTTCACCTTACTACATATTATTTATATATATATCTCAAAACATTGTATAGAGAATATGTATATACATGCATTCTATGGAATATATATATATTCTATAATATATAAGATAACAAACACGGGGCTGTGTGTGCATTTCTTTCTAAATTCAGAATCCATGTCTGATTCCATTATGAGCAGGCCGCGACACCGTCTCAATCCAAACCGAAGTTAAATACCGAGGCCCGAGTACAGAGCATAGGAATGCAGACAGACGGGGATCAGGTGCAGGTGATTGTACTTTTATAAAGCGTTCTGAATAGCCCCGCCACCCTCTACATAAAAAAAAATCGAAGATTCAAGATGCAAAATTAAGTTATATTTTTCATTTAAAAAAAAAAGTTCCCAATTTTGTTAAACAAAAAATGAGGCGAATTCCGGACCTCAGCAGAGAATTCCCCCTTTCCCAGCTCCCACCCACCCCCAGAAATCGACGAACTCAACTAAATCCCAGCGGGAAAAACAAGCGTCAATGTTACCTTTCTCCCCGAGGATTCCATCAATACTATGTTTAGTCTTTCTGCCCCCATCTTCCTCTTTCTTCTCCATTTCTTCGTCATCATCTCTCTTTCCAAACTTGGCTCTTAACACCCGACTGATGGAACTCACTTTCAAAAGAAAAAATAAATAAAAGAATTATAAAAAAAAGGGAAACTTGGAAAATCGGTAGTTTGGGCGGATTTGTTTAAATGCCATTCTTTACATCACAAACCGTAAACAAATCCACCCAAACCTAAGCCGATTCTTTAAATCTCTCCTGGCCACTTTAGGCAAGAATTTAATAATTTCGGATTAAAAAGTTCTTATGTAATTTGATAACATTTAAAATAAATCATTGTCGCTTTCTTAAAATTAGCTGTTGATAAATTCGATCCTTCTCACTAATAATGACCTTGACGGTTGTTATTGGGATTTCTTTTAACCAAAAAGTTAAATTTGAAAAGTTTGTGCCAGTTAATGGTAAAACTCCGGGTCTCTGGGAGAGTGTTGGATCTGTCCCATAGCTGCAGCTTCCCCCCGCCCGCCATTCCCAAACCCCCTAAACCTGTCAATTTCATTGATTGGAAAAGCAACCGATTGCCGGCGCTTCCGTCCCAGGGGAGGGGGTGGGTGGGTGGGGGGAATAGGTGAACCGACTGCTGAGGCCCAACCGGAAGAAAGAAAAATGATCACGAAGAAATGCTGCAAAAAACGAAAATGGTCAACAGACAAACCTCAGAATAATTCCCGCCCCGAGGAACCGGATTCTAAAACAGGACACGAAAATGAGAGATGAAATGTACCGGAATCGAGCTGTAATAGACGGTGATTAAATGGTTAGGGATTGTTTTAGAGATGCATCAAATTGTGTGTGTGTGTTTTTCTGAACGGGTGTCAGTTTTGAAGAAGTTTAAGTGAGAATTGTAGCAAGCCCAGTGAGGCACAGAGAAAGAGGTTTGAACAACTGTAGTTTGTGTGGCGGCTGGGTTCGGCCATCACTCCCGGTCTCTCTCTCTCTAACGGGGATGGTTGAGATCAGTAATGGAAGTTGTGTGTTTCTTTCTGACAGGTACTCGATGTACAGGCTGTGGAAGCGAGAAGTTCCCCCTCACCTGAAGGTACAGTGCTCCTATCACAGATCCCGTCTTTCAGCAGTTTGTCTCTGATCTCCCAACTAAACATCCCCGGATTTTCTCTCTTGTATTCCTCGATTTTTTTCTCCACGTCAGGCGTTGCTACCTGCTTTAGAGGGGAACACACAGACACAGACACAGAGAGACACACACAGACACAAACACAGACAGGCACAGAGAGACACACACAGACAGATACAGACAGAAACACAGACAGGCACACACAGACACAGAGACACACAGACACAGACAGGCACACAGACACAGACAGACAGAAACACAGACAGGCACACACAGACACAGACACACAGAAACAGACAGGTACAGACACAGAGAGACAAAAATAAACTTTTAATTTAATTGACGTGAAATCGCAAAGTGACTCAAATCAGAACATTTCAATCCATTATTTATAAATCAGTGAAATTACTTTAAACACCCACATTTGTTTGAATTGCAATAATTACATTTATTTATTGTATCTTGTCTCATTGTGGGTAAGGACAGTGTGAGAGGACAATTCAAAGCTGCGAATTTTTCTTCCTCTTAAATACGAGTTTCTTTAAATTGTATATAAAGCATTTTATTGATTGGGGTGTGGTCCCGGGCCAGTGATGGTGCTGATTTCTGTCCTATCGTGAATTCACGTTTTAACTAAAACTCAGCGTCGAATTCCAGTTCATTCGCTGTGCTCTCACCGCTGTTACTTCCCTGTTTGATTTTGAATGACTCTTTCTGTAACAGTCTGTGCCTCTGTAGGGGACTGAAGATTCTGTTACTGCCAGTGTCTCAAAACACTACCCGGCCGGGACACCCACTGGTTTGAATTAATAGTTTTACCGTGTTTACCGATTTAATGGAATATTCGCCGCTTAGAAAAAAGCCACAACAATCATTTCAAGGAAAGTTTTTTTCCGGGAGTTTTATATTAAATTCGCTGCGGGTTTAATGGGAAATAACCAAAATTTACCAGCGAGCAGGGGATGCAGGCAATGACTTACAGAGATGGGGCTCTCCACCGGAGAGAGTGCACGCGATGGGTTTGGGCCTTTTGGGAGGGTTATTTCTGTGTTGTGATTAAAAGAATAAATGCAATTTCTTTTTATTATTGTTCATACCTTTTCTACTTGTGGAACCTAGAAAGAGAGCATGGCTCGGCGCCCTTCACTGTAAATCTCCAATAAATGTTTGGCTCTGGGGCTGGGAGGGGTGAGGGTGTCTGTCTGTCTGTCTGTGACAATTTAAAGTGAAACTTCGGGAGGCCAGCATTAATTGTACTTGTGCCGATGGAGGAGAATGCTGTAAAGATTTTGATGATTTTTCTAAGCAGTCTCTCAGAATTGCGCACTCCCCCTCCTTCAAATCTATCCTGTATTTATTACTTGCTCCCTATGTGTCATCATTCCGACCCGTCAGAGGGTCGACTCGGCCCCGCCATTTCCTCCACTCACCCTCGGCTTGCTGCCTCCGATGGCCCCCGGCCGGATAGAGCCAGTCTCTTGATAGCGGCACAAGATTTTGGAAACGCAGCCGTGAGAGACTCGCAACTGCCTGGAAATAACACAGGGTCGGATCCCGTGATGAGCCATTTCCACGATTTTGTGTCGAATATGGTTGGGTAAAGGTCGGCCGTTAATAAACACTCCGCCCAGCTGATTAACTCTCCCTTGACCCAGAGGCGTGGACACTGTTGTGAGAGAGAGAGGGAAAGAAAGAAAGAGAGAGAAAAAGAGAGATATAGTAAAACATGTCATCAGTGGCACCATAACATCCAGTGAGCACACGGGATCTGTAACTGATCTGTCAAAAAAAAACAACCGCAGCATCAAAACAGCAAACTCAGGTTTAAAAGTGTCCAATTGTGATGTGCAGCTGAACCCACGTCTCCATCGCGTTTATTTTCACACTGTTACTTTAATTAGGAGATCTCCTTTCCTCTGAAGACTCCTGGAATCTCTATCTGCCCCAAGATTGTGATAATCGTTGAACGGATGAATGCAGCTTTTCAAACAGGTGTGTTACTGGCCAGATTCCAAACTCAGCAACACCAAGTTAAGGAACTGCTCGTTTCTAATGATTGTTTAAGAAGTGTAATATTAATTTAATAAACGCTTGACATTTAACCCATTTCCTATTAAATATTAGATTAAAAGGCCGAGTTAAACTCCGGTGAAGATTAACACAGTTTTGGCCAAACAGCCGAGAAATTGAATAGGACTAATGTATTTAAACCTTGAACTTTTTAAACAGGACTGCGGATGCCGGGCTATGCAAGGTTTAGAAACCTTTCTATGGAATTAAAAATAATTCTAATTTAATAAATTCGCTCATTACAAATCGGCGCGACCTCTCCATTGAAATGTGTTATTTTCTAGTTAACGGTTGGGCTCAGGTAACGAAATTAGCTTCAATAAGTTCGTTTTCCAAGAAAGGTTTGCTTACTAAATGGAGTGTGTTAGTTGTATTTAATGGATAAAAGGCGAGACGGAATAAAAATACACAGAAGCCGACCGGGAGCGAGAACGCCGCTTCACCAAGCAGGTTGGAGCGCTTTCTTTCTTAATCTGAATCAGGCATTGCTAATTTAAAGTAATGATGACCAACACATGCGGTTATCTGGGACACGACTCATTTGTCCAAAACATCTCCAAGTGGCCCATTTCTGCACTCAATAGACATTAGAAATTGTAGTACTTTCCTCATTCATTATTCTCAGGCATGTTGTGCAAATATTGGTGTAATCCCTTTATCCCTCTCCTGACTATTTCTTCACTTCAATGTGCTGAATGATACACTTCACTAAATCCACCGAGCTTGTGTGTTTTTCATCATTCGTGGCTTGTGGCGGTTTGCGAATTTCTCCTTAATCACGAATCGAGAGCAACAACTAAAATAAATCCCATCCCCAAACCCTACAGAAACATCAGTCTGTGCGAGACTGCACGTGCTCGGAAACCTTAGAACATAAATAAAATTAGCAATAAATACCCAGTGCCAATTAATTCCAGATACATTAACGCCTTATGTTAAACAGGTGCATCAGAACAGAACACACTCCAGGGAAAATAAACCAACTTTTATCCAACACTGTTAAGGAAATGTTATATTTATTTTAAATCATTTAACTATACTTTTATTTACAATACCAATCCATGTTTTTTCACTTTATCTAGATTTGTTTGTACTTTTATATTTTAATGTATTTAATTAAATTGAGAGACGCGTTCATCAGCCCAGACATACCTTCTAATGGGAAGCCGGTCCTGCCGTAGTTCTGGCCTGGGCTTGGACGCATCATCCGCGGTACTGTCCCGGTTAGAGACGTCATTCTAGAATCGGTATCGAGACGAATGGTAATAAATGGTAACAGGGGGGCGCAAAAGGAGAGATTTACAAAAAACAAATAATGAGCGAATGACAAAGTCCTGCAGGCAGGGTGAATGGAGCAGCTCTCGGCTCCTGGTGATCTGATGCTTGTCAGGTCTGTATCCGCGGCAGCTGCCTCCTCCTGCCAGGCTGGGCGGCTCGTTCTGTGGACTTCCTGAAAAGAAAGTTTCTTAGGAAAGTGGGATGAGGAGTTAGAAGGCTGAAGGGAGATTTGGGGGGGCGGGGGGGAGCAGACGTAAAGGGAATCCTTTACTGTCCTGATGTAGAAATCCCCCCCAATAGACTTTCCTTGTTGCCTGTTAATTCCCCCCCCTCCTCCTCCTGAGTTTTTTAAATGCTCCTTTGTGGGGAGTGTTTAAACTGATAAAAGTCTGCAGGAAGCTGGGAGTTGCTGAAGCGCCCAAGTTCGGCGCAGTGTAGAGGAGAGGAGTTTAAACTCTGATAGGCTCAGGCTTTTTCTTTTATTCATGAGGAGGGAGCGAATTCTTTGACAAGCGAATGCGCCAATGGCGAGGAGAGAGTCCGGGCTCTGATCAGAGTCTGTACATTCACTCTTTCGCTGCCTCGCTTTGAACCAAACAGATGTTTTATTAAAACAAAATTTAAATAAAATAAAAAAGAAACCAGCCACCAGTGAAAAAAAAATCCGTGATGAAAGGTATTTTAATAAATAGAAACATCTCTCTGCCTCTTCATCAATGGGAATCAAAGCCAGAAACTGGATCATTAACCAAACTTCAGTCTGAGAGATGGGATATTTCAGACTCACCCCAATATCTAATAGGCTTTATTCTAAAACCTCCCGCACCCAACTGGACAAACACCGAGCAAAAATCAAAACGCCTTCCCCCCCCCCCCCCAGCCCCGGACTGACCTGCTGTTTCTGAACACCTTTCTCTGATTTTGTATACACACACTGGTATTAATGGACCGTGATGCCTATTTAGAAATGTTAGTTAAAATGAATTCGTTTTAATGCTGTAGATTCAGCGACTGAAATTGACCGAGTGTCAGTATCCCTCAGGCTCCGAGGGGTTAGACAGAACTTTTACACCGTGGAACTACATTTGAAGATGTAATGTAAAAGTGTATGTGTTGATGGTAACAATAAGGGAATCTGTTTTATACCAGGATCTGTTAGAATCACCTCTCCCCCTATCTCCCTTGTACATGTCACCCGAAGCTGTCCTGTCCTGGATCGCATCATTTTATTCTTATAGCAACTTTTTTTTCCGAATAGATTTCAAATTTGATCAGACGGCAGGAGTATTTACATCTGAGCATCTCCATACTTTTAATTCCTGTTGCTAACATCACTTAACCCGCACCGGGGGAAACATGAACAAGGAAAGGCTTTTGCATTCTATTTAAATAGGTCGTTTATTTTGAGGGGACGGGATGTGCTGTGTCTTTTCCCCGAACCATTTAGAGCGCAAATATGTTTGGAAAAGGTGGTTGTTTTCAAGGCTCCAATCTTTTTGATAGATTTGAAAAAGATCCCCCTGTTTCTGAGAAAGCTTTGACGGCATTTCGTTCCCAAAGGCAAAAAACTACAGAACGACAACAACCTGCTTCACACACACCCACCCATACACACACACACAGACACACACCCCCACCCACCCATACACACACCCACAGACACCACCCATACACACACACAGACACAGAGACACACACACACACCACCCACCCATACACACCCACACAGACACCCCACACACCCATACACACACACACAGACACCACCCACCCATCCACACACACACCCCACCCACCCATACACACACACAGACACACACCCCACTCACCCATACACACACAGACACACACACACACCCCACCCACCCATACACACACACAGACACACACCCCACTCACCCATACACACACAGACACACACACACACCCCACCCACCCATACACACACACAGACACACACCCCACTCACCCATACACACACACAGACACCACCCACCCATCCACACACACACCCCACTCACCCATACACACACAGACACACACACACACCCCACCCACCCATACACACACACAGACACACCACACACACACAGACACACCACACACACACAGACACACACACAAACCACACACACAGACACACACACCCCACCCACCCATACACACACACACCCCACCCACCCATACACACACACACACAGACACACCACCCACCCATACACACACCCACACACCCCCCACCCATACACACACACAGACACACACACATACCCCACCCACCCATACACACACAAACACAGACACACACACACTCATACACACATACTCACACAGATACACACACCACCCACCCGTACACACACAGAGACACACACATACAGACAGACACACTCATATATACACAGACATATACACACGTACAAACACACACTCACAGAACAGAATCTTCTTGTGAGAATCACCAAAAATGACTCACGAAAGTTTCTGATTTAATTTCCTCCTCACTGGCTGATCTCCCCGAGCATGTTAATTGTTCTAATGTAATACAACACTGATCACTGGTGCCAGGAACCAATCGATGATCCCTTTATTAAATGCGTTCTGTTATGGCTATTTTACAAAATGTCACTGATGTTAATTATAATAATAAGAATTTTAAAAAGTTGCGCTTTGCTTCACACACCCTCCCTTAATCTTCATTTAATTCGTATTCAGCTCGGCTAATAGTTCGCCTGCCAAGCAATAACAGCGCGTGTATTCCACAAATAACTTTCTAAATGAAAACTGGGAACAAAAGGGAGGCTCGCTGTGTATCAGGCAGATACCCAGAACGGAGGTGAGACCTGAACAGCTCCTGAAATTCATACAATAATTAATTGTAATCCGCTTCTCGTTTTATTAAAAATGTTACAAATATTTCGGTCCATCCAGTTGAGTTCAAACTGCATTTATAAAAGTCCCACCCCAAAATGTAAAGCATGTTTTGATCCGGCTCTGTGACACCTCATCCGAGGGCAAGCGAACTCCGAGATCACGGCCAGTTCCATTAGTCTATTGAGTGTTCCTGCTTAAAAAGATTAGGAATATGGTTTCTGCTACTCCTAGACCTTAACCCTAACCCTACTCCTAGACCCTACTCCCAGACCCTAACCCTACTCCTAGACCCTACTCCCAGACCCTAACCCTACTCCCAGACCCTAACCCTACTCCCAGACCCTAACCCTAACCCTACTCCCAGACCCTAACACTACTCCCAGACCCTACTGCCAGACCCTAACCCTACTCCTAGACCCTACTCCCAGACCCTAACACTACTCCCAGACCCTAACCCGACTCCTAGACCCTAACCCTAACCCTACTCCTAGACCCTAACCCTACTCCTAGACCCTACTCCCAGACCTTAACCCTACTCCTAGACCCTAACCCTAGACCCTAACCCTAACCCTACTCCTCGACCCTACTCCCAGACCCTAACCCTACTCCCAGACCCTAACCCTACTCCTAGACCCTAACCCTACTCCTAGACCCGAGCCCCAGTACTAAAACTAATTCCAATCCGAACTTTAACTCCAACCCCAAATCTAGCATCAATTCAACCCCAAATCTACCCCAACCCAAAACATAAACTTAACCCTATCCCTAAAACTTGATTCTAACCCAGTTGTATCCCAAATCTAACCCTAATCTCCACTCCAACCCTAATCCTAGACCAACCCTAACCATATTACTAGCAGTTTTCCGTATCTACTCACCCAACTCAAACCCTACATCGCTGCTTCAGGTTCTAACCCAAACCGTTGCTCGGAGTTCTTTGGGTCACATTTCAACGAATTGATATAAAGAGCAACGTTTGGAAGCGTCTGCGTAATTCCGGGACAGCGAAACAGGACTCGCCTTCTACCGAACAAGGAGGGTGTACTTTCCACAACGGTCTCCCGGGATCCAGCTCGGTCCCTCCCGAACCTTAGTTCGATTTCCTTTTTATCCTAGTCTCAACATTCATAGACAGAAAGAGGCAATCAGTTGAAAAAGATGGATGAGCAACAACAACAACTTGCATTTATTTCGCGTCTTTAATGTAGTAAAACGTCCCAGGGTGCTTCACAGGAGCGATTTGAGACCGAGCCACATAAGGAGATATTAGGACAGGTGACCAAAAGCTTGGTCAAAGAGGTAGGTTTTAAGGAGCGTCTTGAAGGAGGAGAGAGATGGAGAGATGGAGGGGTTTAGGGAGGGAATTCCAGAGCTTATGGCCCAGACAGCTGAAGGCACGGCCGCCAATGGTGGAGCGATTAAAATCGGGGATGCGCAAGAGGCCGGAATTGGAGGAGCGCACAGATCTCGGAGGGTTGTAGGGCTGGAGGAGGTTACAGAGATAGAGAGGGGCGAGGCCATGGAGGGATTTGAAAACAAGGATGAGAATTTTAAAATCGAGACATTCCCAGACTGGGAGCCAGTGTAGGTCAGCGAGCACAGGGGGTGATGGGAGAACGGGACTTGGTGCGAGTTAGGATACATGCAGCAGGGCTTTGGATGAGATCAAGTTTATGGAAGGTGGAAGATGGGAGGCCGGTCAGGAGAGCACTGGAATAATCCAGTCTGGAGGTAACAAAGGCATGGATGATGATTTCAGCAGCAGATGAGCTGAGGCATAAAAAAGGAATAAAAGTCCCCATTATTAAATAATATTACTCGCCAATGTCCAGTTATCTCTTTCCCAAATATCCAGTTCTGCTAATCCCCAATATCTAGTTCTATCACTCCCTAATATCCAGTTATATCAGTTCCCTAAAATATCCAATTACATCAGTCCCCATTACCCAATTATATCAGTCCTAAATATTCCATTATGTCAGGCTCCGATATACAGTTATATTTGGCCCCAATATTCAGTTCTGGCAGCCATCAATATCCAGATTTATTTAACCCCAATATCCAGTTATAACAGTTCCCAATGTCCAGCTATATCAGTTTCTAACATCCAGATATATCAGTTCACAAAATTCAGTTATATTAGCCATTCATATTCAGTGATATCAGCTCACAATATTGCTGTATCAGTCCTGGATATCCAGTTATATCAGGCCCCAATATCAAATTATAACAGTCCCCAATATTCAGTATATCAGTCACCAATAACCAATTATATCAACTCCCTATAATGAATTATGTTAATACCCAATATCCAGTTATCAGCCCTAATATCGAGCTACATAATTCCAATATTGAGTTATATTTGTTCCTAAAATTCAGTTATATTGGTCCTCAATATCAGTTATATCAGACCCAACAGTCACTTGTTATCGGTCTTGAATATCCAGTTAAATCACTTCTTAATATTCACTAATATCAGTCCCCAATATCCAGATATATCACTCCCCAATAACAAGTTATATCAGTCCCCAATATCCAGTTATATCAGCACCAATATCGAGATATATCAGACCCCAATTTCCGATTCTATCAGTCCCCAATATCCAGTTCTATCAGTCCCCAATATCCAGTTCTATCAGTCCCCAATATCCAGTTCTATCAGTCCCCAACATCCAGTTCTATCAGTCCCCAATATCCAGTTATATCACTCCCCAATATCCAGTTATAAAAGTCCCCAATACCCAGTTATATCACTCCCCAATATCTAGTTATATCACTCCCCAATATCCAGTTATATCACTCCCCAATATCCAGTTATATCACTCCCCAATATCCAGTTATATCACTCCCCAATATCCAGTTATATCACTCCCCAATATCCAGTTATATCACTCCCCAATATCCAGTTATATCACTCCCCAATATCTAGTTATATCAGTCCCCAATATCCAGTTATATCACTCCCCAATATCCAGTTATATCACTCCCCAATATCCAGTTATATCACTCCCCAATATCCAGTTATATCACTCCCCAATATCCAGTTATATCACTCCCCAATATCTAGTTATATCACTCCCCAATATCTAGTTATATCACTCCCCAATATCTAGTTATATCACTCCCCAATATCCAGTTATATCACTCCCCAATATCTAGTTATATCACTCCCCAATATCTAGTTATATCACTCCCCAATATCCAGTTATATCACTCCCCAATATCTAGTTATATCACTCCCCAATATCTAGTTATATCAGTCCCCAACATCCAGTTATATCACTCCCCAATATCTAGTTATATCACTCCCCAATATCTAGTTATATCAGTCCCCAATATCCAGTTATATCACTCCCCAATATCCAGTTATATCACTCCCCAATATCCAGTTATATCACTCCCCAATATCTAGTTATATCACTCCCCAATATCCAGTTATATCACTCCCCAATATCCAGTTATATCACTCCCCAATATCTAGTTATATCAGTCCCCAATATCCAGTTATATCACTCCCCAATATCTAGTTATATCAGTCCCCAATATCCAGTTATATCACTCCCCAATATCCAGTTATATCACTCCCCAATATCCAGTTATATCACTCCCCAATATCCAGTTATATCACTCCCCAATATCTAGTTATATCACTCCCCAATATCTAGTTATATCACTCCCCAATATCTAGTTATATCACTCCCCAATATCTAGTTATATCACTCCCCAATATCTAGTTATATCACTCCCCAATATCCAGTTATATCACTCCCCAATATCTAGTTATATCACTCCCCAATATCTAGTTATATCACTCCCCAATATCTAGTTATATCACTCCCCAATATCCAGTTATATCACTCCCCAATATCCAGTTATATCAGTCCCCAATATCCAGTTATATCACTCCCCAATATCTAGTTATATCACTCCCCAATATCTAGTTATATCAGTCCCCAATATCCAGTTATATCACTCCCCAATATCTAGTTATATCAGTCCCCAATATCCAGTTATATCACTCCCCAATATCCAGTTATATCACTCCCCAATATCTAGTTATATCACTCCCCAATATCCAGTTATATCACTCCCCAATATCCAGTTATATCACTCCCCAATATCTAGTTATATCACTCCCCAATATCTAGTTATATCACTCCCCAATATCCAGTTATATCACTCCCCAATATCTAGTTATATCACTCCCCAATATCCAGTTATATCACTCCCCATATCTAGTTATATCACTCCCCAATATCCAGTTATATCACTCCCCAATATCCAGTTATATCACTCCCCAATATCTAGTTATATCACTCCCCAGTATCCAGTTATATCACTCCCCAATATCCAGTTATATCACTCCCCAATATCTAGTTATATCACTCCCCAATATCCAGTTATATCACTCCCCAATATCCAGTTATATCACTCCCCAATATCTAGTTATATCACTCCCCAATATCCAGTTATATCACTCCCCAATATCTAGTTATATCACTCCCCAATATCCAGTTATATCACTCCCCAATATCCAGTTATATCACTCCCCAATATCCAGTTATATCTGTTCCAATGTTCAGTTATATCAGTCCCCAATATTTAATTATATCAGGCCCAGTATCCAGTTATAGCAGCCCCTAACAATCTGAAGCATGCTGAGAGGTTCCAGAGCCCTGTGAATTCCAAGTGTTGCACCCAGTACAATTTGACCAGGTGCAGTCTTGATGCCCCAACCCCCAGGATTAATATTACTGGCGATCTTTACTGAGACTGTTTATCTGTGGTTGCAGGGAGTTTGAGAGAAAATCCCTGGTTGCTTCCTCAGGTGGTTTGTGTGGACCCCACACAGTCTCCTGTTGACTGTAGTCTTGGTTGTACTTCGACAACAGGTGAAAGGCAAAGTGTGGGCTAGCCACAAGTCTAAAGCTGCCACTGTTTCACAAAACAGCAAATCCAGACTCTGGTTTCATCGCGGTTAATAAACCAAAGATCAAAGAGGATTTTGTCACCGTGACCAAACGACTGTAAATGTATTTAAACACATTAAAACTTCAATCAGTCTGTACAGGTGGGGTTTGGAGCAGGGAAGAATCTCAGAGGCTTGAGCCCTGCACTGGGTTCATTAATCATCAATATCAGGTTATTATTGGGAGGGGGTGAGGGAGGTGGGACACCAGGCAGCTCCAAGTATAGCGGGTGAGTGGGCAAATCTCCCAAATGATTTATTTAACAACCAGGGATGAAATGGCAATTTCACATGAGAAAGGGCGAGAGAGAGAAAATGGGAAAGGGAGGGAGAGAGAAAGTGGGAAAGGGAGAGAGAGAAAGTGAGAAAGGGAGTGAGAGAGAGTGGGAAAGAGATACAGAGATTAAGTGGGAGATGGAGAGAGAGAAAGAGAGAGAAAGTGGGAAAGGGAGTCAGAGAAAGTGAGAAATGGAGTGAGAGAAAGTGGGAAATGGGGAGTGAGAAAGTGGGAAAGAGAGTCAGAGAAAGTGGGAAAGGGAGTGAGAGAAAGTGGGAAATGGGGAATGAGAAAGTGGGAAAGAGTGCGAGAAAATGGGAAAGGGAGAGAGAGAGAAAGTGGGGAAGGGGAGAGAGAAAGTGAGAAAAAGAAATGGGAAAGGGTCAGTGCGAAAGGGAGTGAGAGAGAGTGGCAAAGAGAGACAGAGAGAAAGTGGGAGAGGGAGAGAGAGAAAGAGAGAAAGTAGGAAAGGGAGTGAAAGTGGGAAAGGGGAGAGAGATAGTGGGAAAGGGAGTGAGAGAAAGTGGGAAAGGGAGTGAGATAGTTGGAAAGAGGGAGAGAGAAAGTGGCAACAGGGGAGTGAGAGTGGGAAAGGGGAGGGAGAGAAAGAGAAATGGGAGAGAGAGAAATTGGAAAAGGGAGTGTTTGATGGGACAGTGTAGAGGGAGCTTTACTCTGTATCTAACCCGTGCTGTACCTGCCCCGGGAGTGTTTGATGGGACAGTGTAGAGGGAGCTTTACTCTGTATCTAACCCGTGCTGTACCTGCCCCGGGAGTGTTTGATGGGACAGTGTAGAGGGAGCTTTACTCTGTGTCTAACCCGTGCTGTACCTGCCCTGGGAGTGTTTGATGGGACAGTGTAGAGGGAGCTTTACTCTGTATCTAACCCGTGCTGTACCTGCCCTGGGAGTGTTTGATGGGACAGTGTAGAGGGAGCTTTACTCTGTATCTAACCCGTGCTGTACCTGCCCTGGGAGTGTTTGATGGGACAGTGTAGAGGGAGCTTTACTCTGTATCTAACCCGTGCTGTACCTGCCCCGGGAGTGTTTGATGGGACAGTGTAGAGGGAGCTTTACTCTGTATCTAACCCGTGCTGTACCTGCCCCGGGAGTGTTTGATGGGACAGTGTAGAGGGAGCTTTACTCTGTATCTAACCCGTGCTGTACCTGTCCTGGGAGTGTTTGATGGGACAGTGTAGAGGGAGCTTTACTCTGTATCTAACTCGTGCTGTACCTGCCCCGGGAGTGTTTGATGGGACAGTGTAGAGGGAGCTTTACTCTGTATCTAACCCGTGCTGTACCTGCCCTGGGAGTGTTTGATGGGACAGTGTAGAGGGAGCTTTACTCTGTATCTAACCCTGTACCTGCCCTGGGAGTGTTTTGTGCTGACACTGCAGGGTTTCATTCTGTAGCTCTGACATGTTGATCAGCACAAAATTCATAAAGAAAGTAGAAACTTTGCTAAAATCTGTGTATCTCTGATGGCAAAGTCTTGTGGTGCAGAGCAAATTATTCAGGAAAGTCAAATAGAATTCTTTAACCGTCAAAATCCATGTTCCAGATAAAGCCAACTGTATTTGAAGCAATGGAAGCTCCCTGTTGAAACACAGACTGCAGTAAGAACAGGTACAAAACTTCCCTTAAAGGGACATAGCTTCTCTTAAAGGGATGGAGCTTCTCTTAAAGGAACAGAGCTTCTCATAAAGGAACAGTTTCTTAAAGGCAATGACCATCTCCAACAAGAGAGAGTCTAACTACCTCCCCATGACATTCAAAGACATTACCATCGCCGAATCCCCCACCATCAACATCCTGGGGGTCACCATTGACCAGAAACTTAACTGGACCAGACATATAAATACTGTGGCGACAAGAGCAGGTCAGAGGCTGGGTATTCTGCGGCGAGTGACTCACCTCCTGACTCCCCAAAGACTTTCCACCATCTACAAGGCACAAGTCAGGAGTGTGATGGAATACTCTCCACTTGCCTGGATGAGTGCAGCTCCAACAACACTCAAGAATGTCAACACCATCCGGGACAAAGCAGCCCGCTTGATTGGCACCCCATCCACCACCCTAAACATTCACTCCCTTCACCACTGGCGCAATGTGGCTGCAGTGTGTACCATCCACAGGATGCACTGCAGCAACTCGCCAAGGCTTCTTCGACAGCACCTCCCAAACCCGCGACCTCTACCACCTAGAAGGACAAGGGCAGCAGGCACATGGGAACAACACCACCTGCACGTTCCCCTCCAAGTCACACACCATCCCGACTTGGAAATATATCGCCGTTCCTTCATCGTCGCTGGGTCAAAATCCTGGAACTCCCTTCCTAACAGCACTGTAGGAGAACCTTCACCACACGGACTGCAGCGGTTCAAGAAGGCGGCTCACCACCACCTTCTCAAGGGCAATTAGGGATGGGCAATAAATGCCGGCCTCGCCAGCGCACCCACATCCCATGAACAAATAAAAAAATAGAGAGCTTCTCTTAAAGGGTCTGAGTTTCTCTTAAAGAGACAGTGTTTCTCTTAAAGGGACAGCGCCTCTCTCAGAGGGATGTAGCTTCTCTTAAAGTTGTAAAGCTTCTCTTACAAGCGCACGAGTTCAGTTGCATCCACTTTCTGAGCACAGCCATGTGCTCAGTAATTTTTTGCTTCTCTCCCCATTCCCTTCCACATTGTGCAGCCAAACTCTGCTTATCCACATCAAGGAAGTGGACGGGGTGGGAGGGGAGGGGGGTGATGGGCAGGGGTGGGTGGGGGGTGGCTCAGAGGCCGTCCCTACCCCGTGCGAGGCAGGTGGTTGCTGCGGAAGCCTCGCACCTCCACCCAGTCACCCCCCTGGGATCTGGTGCTCAGGAGGACGGTGTCAGACATTGTACGGTGAGCTGTGCCGCTGGGAGGCGCCCCTGGACCCTGCTGCTCCCCCCCACCCGAGTGAAGGCTGAAACCTGCTCTTATCGTTTGTCTGATCACCGTCTAGTCATGTCCCTCTGGGCGGGAGGCGAGCAGAATCTTCCTGATGTCTCTTTTGGTCTGTGATCCGAATCAGAGTCTGGATTTAAGTGAAGCTCAGTTTAAAACGATCTGTTTCATGGTCGATGAGCCAGGACTGTTAAAGGGACACCACTTTAATTAAAAAAAACACTTTGGCAAATCTATTTTCGTTTCCAAATACGGCCCAGGGAATCACTATGTGACTTGGTGTCTGATTAAATTGACCCAGTTCTTGTTACCCAATGAAAAAAAACCTGGCAAATAATTTAATGATTAAAGCATGCCCCTTTAAGAGGCAGTGAGTCTAATATTTCTTGCACAGTCTGAGCTTCAGTCCATTTGGTGAATAACTATGAGATTAGCAGTGGTGAGAGTCATATTGTAAACCGTCTGTGAGCTGCCTCTGGGCCTGGGACAGGAGCCGGCAGCTCCCCCCCCACCCCCCGATTATTAAAATCAGGCCCGAGGCTCAATTTGAGCCGAGCTTCGACTCCCCCCGGTTGGAGTGAGCATGGGACCGCACCGTCAGTTTTGCGCCCGAACAGGTGAATGTTTACCCCAGATTCCCTCTCCCTGATGCGCATTCCATAGGCCTGAGCTGTTCAACCATGAGGGCTGAGCTCAATCCTGTCATCACCGTGAAGCAGGTGGGAGTTGCTGGACACAGAGCAGGAGAATTAACCCTGGCTGTTCTCTTTCCGTTCCCTGACCCAAGGGAAATTACAGGACCCGTACCGCTCCCTGGCTCAGATCAGCTTACTCAGCACAGAACAAGAATCAGAAATATGTCCGTTTAGACAGTGGGTTACGACTGATTGGGCTTGGCTGTGATGCTGCAACAGTTGAATATTATCAAGGTCTAGCCTCTCACATGGGGAATGGCCGTTTGGGCAAAGAGTGTTTTCTGCTATCATACTCAAGTGACCATGATTGAGCCCAGGCACTTGAGTGTTGACAGGCTATTCGACCATAGCGGGCATCACAGACGAGCCAGACGAGTCCTCTTGCGACATCTTCACGTGTATATTCTAGCGGCGGATAGTGATGGCCAATGTCTCTCTAGCCCAGGGCCACTGATGCCAATTGTAGCACCCTCTACTGCTCCAGCTGAGATCAGCGAACCCAGCCCAGGCTGGTTATACACTGGGTGGTGCTATAACCCACTGAACCCTTTCTGTTTTCATGGGTACAAAGTGTTCTGTCGTCCAAGAGAGATGTGAGCTGCCTGGGGTCATGTGTGGCGATGGGGGAGGAGCGCAACAAGAATGATACTGAGAAACAGCGGAAAACAGAGTTTGAAAAACAGGTTCAGACGATGAGGTAATTAAAGAGGAATTAATCTTTCATTCTTCCTTGTGTTGTGGCCAAGCCTGTTGTATAATTTACATAGGTTTTTAATAACTGGCTTGGATTACACCAGCTCGATCATTTGTGAAGCAATGCTGATACCAGAACTGAGAGGTTATACCAATCAGGAAAGATTGAGCTGGCTTGGGACTCTTTACTCTTGAAAAGAGAAGACTGAGGGGTGACCTGATAGAGGTCTTTAAGATTATGAAAGGGTTTGATGGGGTAGACGTAGAGAAAATGTTTCCACTTGTGGAGGAGACCAGAGCTAGGGGCCATAAATATAAGATAATCAGTAATAAATCCAATAGGGAATTCTTAACCCAGAGAGTGGTGAGAATGTGGAACTCACTACCACAGGGAGTAATTGAGGCGAATAGTATAGATGCATTTAAGGGGAAGCTAGATAAACACATGAGGGAGAAAGGAATAGAAGGATATGCTGATAGGGTGAGATGAAGAGGGGTGGGAGGAGGCTCGTGTAGAGCATAAACACTGGCATTGACCAGTTGGGCCGAATGGCCTATTTCTGCACTGTAAATTCTATGTAATTCTATGAATGCTCGCACAGCACAGGATGCTCTTGCACTCAGACCTGTGTACTTGTACACTGCCCCAACAGTCCACAAACCAGCTACAGATGAGGAATGCCATTTGTCCCATCTTGGCTAATCTGTTCGGAAGGGAAAATGGATAGACCTGATCACACCATCCAACGGGCCATTGCATGACTCAAGGTTTTCACCCCCTCTCGTTGACCAATGTCAGTCCCGAGTAGATCTTTCACCAGTTTGATCCTATTGCCCGTATTTCTTATCATGAACCAGTGCCCTTGATTTGCCCTTTTCTGTACCAGTTGATATCTTATCTCCTTCTTTCAAGGCTAAAGAGCGTCAGTGTTTCCAGCCTATGCTCAAAGCTCGATCCCCGAGTGTAGGAACTCATTCTCACGGCTACCTCTCCAGCCAGCTCCAGGTTGGTAAATTCACTGCTTCCTGTGCAACTGGGTCCTACAGTCAACGGGGCCAGAACGTACCCCGTCTTGCAGGCAGGGTCGGGGGGGGGTGTGGGGGTGCGGAGAATGTGGAAAAACAAAAGGGTTAGAAAAATCTGGAGCAGTGTGTTCAGTTTTTGGCATCACCTCATTCACCATATATATAAATGACTTGGATGAAAGAATAGAGCATTCTTTATCCAAGTTTGCAGATGACACTAAGTTAGGAGGCACAGTAAGTTGTGTGGATGGGAGCAGGAAGTTACAAAGGGACATAGACGGACTAAGTGAGTGGGCAAAACTATAGCAGATGGAGTTCAATGTTGGGATGTGAGAGGTTATCCACTTTGGATCCAAGGAAGGACAAATCGGAATATTTTCTTAATGGTGAGACACCAGGAGCTGTGGAGGAGCAAAGGGATTTGGGTGTCCAGGTGCACAAATCACTAAAAGCTAAGGTACAGGTACAAATAGTAATAAAAAAGGCTAATGGAATGTTGGCCTTTATCGCAAAGGGTTTGGAATACAGAGGGGAGGAAGTGATGCTCCAGCTGTATAGAGCTTTGGTCAGACCACATCTGGAGCTACTGCATTCAGTTCTGGGCACCGCACCTCAGGAAGGATAGATTGGCCTTGGAGAGGGTACAGTGAAGATTCACCAGAATGATACCGGGGTTTAGAGTATTAAATTATGAGAACAGGTTGCAAAAACTTGGTTTGTATTTCCTTGAGTTCAGAAGGTTGAGGGGTGATCTAATCGAGGTGTTTAAAATGATAAAAGGATTCGATAGAGTAGATACAGAGAAACTATTTCCTCTGATGGGAAATTCAGAACAAAGGGGCACAATCTTACAATTAGAGCTAGATGTGAAATCAGTAGCGAAATCAGGAAGCACTTTTTCCATAGAAGGGGAGTGGAAATCTGGAACTCTCTCCCCAAAAAGCTGTGGATGCTGGGGGTCAATTGAAACTTTTAAAACTGAGATCGATAGACTTTTGTTAGGGAAGGAATATGGAGCAAAGGCAGGTAAATGGAGTTGAGATACAGATCAGCCATGATCTCACTGAATGGTGGAACAGGCTCGAGGGGCTGAATGGCCTCCTCCTGTTCTTATAAACTAAAATAAACCAAGGTTTGGTCTGACTACATTTCAATCCACATTACAACAGTGACTACACTTCAAAAATACTTAATTGGCTGTAAAGGGCTTTGAGGTGCCCTGAGGTTGTGAAAGGCACTGTAGAAATGCAAGTCTTTCTTTGACTGAATCTTTACTGGACCAGGAAAATTTGTCGGAATGTCTGTATCAGTTTGTGAGATTAATAAATGGTGGCCCTGGATAGGAAGTACAAATGGTTAAAAAATAATTCCTAATTTTAGTTGTGAGCACAGTAACAGTGGAGCAGCAAGAGAGTGAGGGTTGTGAGTGGAGTTTGGTTGGGATTGGACTGCAGTGGCTGCAGGTTGCAGGAGTGGTTGGCAGATGGCGCCGTTGTACCCAGTGAGGTGCCATGTACAGGAATCCTACAGGGGAAGGGCCCCGGGACGTTCCCTGTAGAATTGGCTGGGCTCTCCTGACCTCCCTCTCTCCAGAAATCCTATGGGTGTTTCACGAGAACTCTTGCCCCATAATCCGTCTCTATTTTCACTCTCCTTTTCTCTGCATTCCTTTGAAAAATTGTTTTCCTCAGTTTCCTGGTACCTCTTGTTTCCAAGAAACCGTTGTCTCTCCTCCCCACCCCCACGGAAAGTAAATTCTGAAGGATGTGGGGAGGTGGAGATTTGATAAAATCACATGGATGGAGCAAGGGTGTAACTGAGCAAATAAAAAGTTTACAATTTAGATATGTAAAATCTTCACACAGCCCATAAACAAATAAATAGGATATCAATACTAACGGCACTCAGTGCCTGTGTTTGTGACAGGGAGAGAGTGTACACAAGTTAGTGTGAGAGAGCTTCTGTGTGTGTGTGTGCGCGTGCGTGCGTGTGTGTGCGCGTGCGTGCGTGTGCATGCGTGTGCGTGTGCATGTGTTTGTCTCTGTGTGTGTGTGCGTGTGCATGTGCATGTGTTTGTCTCTGTGTGTGCGTGTGCGTGTGCATGTGTTTGTCTCTGTGTGTGTGTGCGTGTGCATGCGTGTGCGTGTGCATGTGTTTGTCTCTGTGTGTTTGTGAAACCACAGAAGTTTACAGCACACAAGGAGGCCATTCAGCCCATCGTATCTGTGCCAGCTTTTTGCTATAGCAAAATAAAACTCATCCCACTGCCTCGCTCTCTCCCCATAATCCTGCATCAAAATAAAACTCATCCCACTGCCTCGCTCTCTCCCCATAATCCTGCATCAATCCAAAACTAATCCCACTGCCTCGCTCTCTCCCCATAGCCCTGTTTCTTTCTTTCCATGTTTCAATTATTTACATAAGAACATAAGAAATAGGAGCAGGAGTAGGCCAATCGGCCCCTCGAGCCTGCTCCGCCATTCAATAAGATCATGGCTGATCTGATCCTAACCTCAAATCTAAATTCATGTCCAATTTCCTGCCCGCTCCCCATAACCCCTAATTCCCTTTACTTCTAGGAAACTGTCGATTTCCGTTTTAAATTTATTTGATGATATAGCTTCCACAGCTTCAAATTTATCCAATTTTCCCTTAAAAAATACAACAGTCTCTGCCACAACCACTCTTTGTGGCAAAATATTTCAGGTGCCAACAATCCTCAGTGAAAATAAATTTCTCCTAACCTCTCTCCTCACTCTTAGTGACAATTTTAAATTGATGACCCTCGTCACTGACTCCCCAATCAGAGGAAATAGTTGTTCACTATTCACTCTATCAAAACCCCATCATAACTTTAATACCTCCACTAAATCTCCTCTTAGTCTCCTTTGCTCGGTTATAGTTTCCCACCCCTGGCATCATCCTGGTGAATTTACGCTGTACCCTCTCTGTGGCTTTAATGTCCTTTCCATAATGGGGCATCCAAAACTGCACACAAATTTATACAAAACATAGTTTAGGCCACGGTAAAGTATTGTGTGCAGTTTTGGATGCCCCATTATGGAAAGGACATTAAACTAATCCCACTGCCCCACACTTCTCCCCATAGCCCTGTGTCTTTCTATATTTCAATTATTTATCCAATTTTCCCTTAAAAATACAACCGTCTCTGCCACAACCACTCTCTGTGGCAAAATATTTCAGGTGCCAACAATCCTCAGTCCAAACCATCTATCTGTACTGAAGGGAAAAGTGCACCCCGGGGTTACATCACTCCAACACTTCTCCAATCTGAGCAACACCCATTTACTCTAACTCTTTGTTTTCTTGGTATTATACCATAGGAATGTAGCACTATAGGGTATAGCACTATAGGGTATAGCACTATAGGGTATAGCACTGTAAGGTATAACACTATAGATACAACACTATATATATTACACTATAGATATAACATTATAGGATATACCACTATAGGATATAGCACCATGAGGTATAACACCATAATGTATAACACTATAATGTATAACACTATAGGATATAGCACCATAATGTATAACACTATAATGTATAACACTATAGGATATAATACTATAGGTATAACACTATAAGGTATAACAACACAGGGTTTAATATTATACATATAACACTGTATGGTATAACATCATCGGGTATAACACTATAAGGTATAACACTATAAGATAAACCACAAAGAATATAACACTATAGGGTTATAACACCATAAGGTATAACACTATAATGTATAACACAATAAGAAATAATACTATAAGGTATAACACTATAAGGATGATTAGCTGACTTGTGTTCCCATCTAGCCCCTCTCTGCCACAGCAGAGCCTCACAATATTAATCTGAAATGTCCCCATAGAATTTTAGCACTGCATTTGGTTCTCAAAGTGACCTTTAAAAACACGATTTACTCTCTTGAGTGTGGACTTTGCACTTTTAGTAGCTGCCATTTCCTTGTTAACTGTCAATCATGGGCTCCTGACACCACCCTGCCAGCCCTGGGCCACCAATAGCAGTTGTCAGAGAGCTGGTCAGGTGATACCTGTGTGGGTAACCCCTTGTCGGAATGATTGTCCGGCTGCAGGTTTTACAGGTGAGCTTCAGGCGTCTTCCTCTCAGCAGCTGACGTTCCTTTTCCATCCCCCCACCTCACACCCACCCTGACAGCTCTCGCTATGTACGATTTACTGAATAAACTTTGTGGGCCGGAGCTGGTGGCTCAGTTTCAGAGGCTGTGTGGACTCAGCCTGCTCCCAGAAGACAAATCACCTCATCGACTCTCTCCTGAAGCTGACAGACAGGCACAGCCAGTTTCCACACCCCAAGCACATACAGCACGGAGAGGACATCATGCCAACACAGGACACCCTGAAACCAACGGTGCAGTCTCGGGGACTCCGGTAAGTGCTCTGCCTCTTTCGTGTGTTGGGCGTGTGACTTTACCCAGCTCCTGCCAGGCAGGGCTAACCTTGTACTTTGGAACTGATAACATTCGTTTAACAACAGTCACCTTGTACCGAGCTGTACAGGCGGAGAGGGCCCAGGCTGCCCTCCGTTAGCTGATCTCACACAGATGTGGCTGCAGTTGGCCTCAGGACCCTGGGATTAGGGAGGGGAAAAATCAGCCAGGGTTCTTGCCCCTGACCACTGTCCAGTGACCAGTGACTCTTGCTGGTGTTGACAGAAGCTGCAATGCCCTCTGTGGTTGAATAGCAGAGCTGGGTGCATCACACAGCTCCACGGAGCCAGTTTCAATGCCCCCAAGTGCTGTATCACCTCAGCAGGGTTATTATTTATTTATATTTCCTTCCTGCTGTCTGCTCTGCGGGAGTCTGTCTGCTCTGTATGTCTGTCTGCTCTGCGGGAGTCTGTCTGCTCTGCGGGAGCCTGTCTGCTCTGCGGGAGTCTGTCTGCTCTGTATGTCTGTCTGCTCTGCGGGAATCTGTCTGCTCTGCGGGAATCTGTCTGATCTGTGGAGTCTGTCTGCTCTGTGGGTTGTCTGTCTGATCTGTGGGTTGTCCGTCTGATCTGCGGGTTGTCCGTCTGACCTGCGGGGGGTCCGTCTGACCTGCGGGGGGTCCGTCTGACCTGCGGGGGGTCCGTCTGACCTGCGGGGGGTCCGTCTGACCTGCGGGGGGTCCGTCTGACCTGCGGGGGGTCCGTCTGACCTGCGATCTGTTTGTTTCTATTCCACACTGTTTCTAATTACAAACTGCTTAACATGCAGTAATTTATCAAAACCTTTTCATAACTCCCCGATATGCTTAAATAGCTCAAGAAATGTATGAACCATTATTAAGAGATTATCTTATCTCGAGCATCTACATTAGAACAGGAGGAGGCCATTCAGCCCCTCAAATCTGTTCTGCCATTCAATCAGATCACGTCTGATCTGTAACCTAACTCCATTTGGTCCATATCCCCTGATACCCTTCCCTTTCTGGAATAAAAGAACTCTTCGTTCTCCGATGACAGGTACCTCACCCAAGTGGCTATTCTTCATTGCGAGTCTAGACTATGAGTGTCAACAGGCTATTCTACAGTGAAAGGCATTGCTACTGAGGCTGATCCTTTCCTCACCCGACTTCCACACTTTCCAACAGGGGCACTGAGATTAATTGTAGCACCTTGTGGGAGTTGAGCACAGTCTGGTGATTGGAGCCTTGGCTGTATTGGCACCAGGTTTCCTTGCTGTGTGAGTGGAGGCTCTCCTGTACATCAGGAGTGAATTGTGTCAAACTTGCAGCACAGACGCCTCCATCCTCTCATTTACCCCGGGTATAGCAAATGCCCAGTAACATCTCACAGTTTGATCTTATTCCAGTCCCGGAATAATCTTGTGGAGGCAGAGGGCGTGGCTGAGATACTGAAAGGATACTTCACATCTGTCTTCACAAGAGAAGAGGATGCTGCCATTGTAGCAGTAAAGGAGGAGATTGTAACAGTATTGGATAGGATAAAAATAGATAAAGAGGAGATATTTAAAAGGCTGGCTGTACTTGAAGTAGATAAGTCACCCGGTCTGGATGGGATGCATCCTAGGTTACTGAGGGAAGTAAGGGTGGAAATTGGAGAGGTACTGGCCACAATCTTCCAAACATCCGTAGATACGGGGGTGGTGCCAGAGGGCTGGAGAATTGCAAATATTACACCCTTGTTCAAAAAAGGGGAGAGGGATAAACCCGGAAATTACAGGCCAGTCAGCCTGATGTCAGTGGTGGGGAAACTTTTAGAGACAATAATCTGGGACAAAATTAATTGGCACTTGGAAAAGTCTGGGATAATAAATGAAGGTCAGCACGGATTTGTTAAAGGAAAATCGTGTTTGACTAACTTGACTGAGTTCTTTGATGAAGTAACGGAGAGGGTTGATGAGGGGAGTGCGGTTGATGTTGTGTATATGGACTTTCAAAAGGCATTTGATAAAGTCCCACATAATAGACTCATGAACAAAATTAAAGCCTATGGGATTAAAGGGACAGTGACAGCATGGATACGAAATTGGCTAAGGGACAGAAAGCAGAGCGTAATGGTGAACAGTTTGTTTTTCAGACCGGAGGGAAGTATACAGTGGTGTTCCCCAGGGGTCAGTATTAGGACCACTGCTCTTTTTGATATATATTAATGACCTGGATTTGGGTATAGAGGGTATAATTTCAAAATTTGCAGATGACACGAAACTCGGAAATATAATAAACAGTGAGGAGGATAGTAACAGATTTCAGGAGGACATAGAGAGATGGTGAAATGGGCAGACACAAGGCAGATGAAATTTAACACAGAGGAGTGTGAAGTGATACATTTTGGTAGGAAGAATGAGGAGAGGCAATATAAACTAAATGGTACAATTTTAAAGGGGGTGCGGGAACAGAGAGACCTGGGGGTGCAGGTACACAAATCTTTGAAGGTGGGAAGTTGAGAGGGCTGTTAAAAGGCATATGGGATCCTGGGCTTTATTAATAGAGGCACAGAGTACAAAAGCAAGGAAGTTATACTAAACCTTTATAAAACACGGGTTAGGCCTCAGCTGGATTATTGTGTTCAATTCTGGGCACCACACTTTAGGAAGGATGTGAAGGCCTTAGAGAGGGTGCAGAGGAGATTTACTAGAATGGTTCCAGGGATGAGGGACTTCAGTTATGTGGAGAGACTGGAGAAGCTGGGGTTGTTCTCCTTAGAGCAGAGAAGGTTAAGAGAAGATTTGATAGAGGGGTTCAAAATCATGAACCGTTTTGAGAGAGTAAATAAGGAGAAACTGTTTCCAGTGGCAGAAGGGTCGGTAACCAGAGGACACAGATTTAAGGTGATCGGCAAAAGAGCCAGAGGCGACATGAGGAAACACTTTTTTATGCATCGAGTTGTTATAATCTGGAATGCGCCGCCTGAAAGGGTGGTGGAAGCAGATTCAATAATAACTTTCAAAAGGAAATTGGATAAATATTTGAAGGTAAAAAATTTACTGAAGAATTATGTAGAAAGAGTAGGGGATTGGGACTAATTGGATAGCTCTTTCAAAGAGCCGACACAGGCACGATGGGCCGAATGGCCTCCTTCTGTGCTGTACCTACTATAATACTATGATGCTATATTATTGGGGAAGATATATTACTGTACTATTGGGGGAGGTATGTGACTATATTATTGGGGGTAGTATATTATTATGTTACTATATTATTTTATTTCTAGCATGGTACTGCTCATGGTAACTCGGAGGATGTGCTGCTTTATAAGAAAAGGAACATTAAAGTAGAGGTGTGTCTCCCTTTAAGGCTCTTAAAGCCCAATTACTTTAATTGAACACTAGCTGAGTTCTTACAGAGCTCAGTTAATAGGCTGCAGACATCCTGAGGTGATTTTAAACCCCAAGAACAGGTGGGTTGGGGGCGGGTGTGAGTTAAAAATAGTTGTTTTTTGGGTCACGACCGCAACCCGGCTTTATTTCCGGGTTTAACGTCGGCGCGTAAAAGTCCAGGCTTCACTGGGAATGCAAAGTCTGAATATTTTGCGGTTGCGTCCCAAAAAAAAACCTATTTTCAACTCCCACCCGCCCCCAACCCACCTGTTTTTGGGGTTTAAAATCACCCCCTCTGACTGGTATTTGGTGTTCCTGGAGAGCTCCTTTGTATTTTTCTTTGAAATTTGACCTAGAATGTTGGGTGTGTCATTTGGAGTGTGACAGCCAGGAAATGCACATTAGACAACCATTCTTATAATATTATGGATGGATGGACATGCTTTTCGATGTGTTTATGCTGTGTTTTATAAAGTACGACAGTCCCTCTCAATCTTTGCTTCCCGATGCTGCAGAATCTGATAGACTGCACCTCGAACCCCTATAACAATATTGTGTGTACAATTTCTCTAGGTTTCTCGGAAGAAATACAAGATTGAGAATTATTTTCTCTACTACCTCTTCCTGTTTGCTGCCACCTTGGGCCAGGAGGTTTTTTACATCACCTTCCTTCCTTTTTGCTACTGGAATATTGACCCGTATGTAGCTCGGAGAGTGATCAACATCTGGGCAGTGAGTTACTTCATTCATATGTTTTGGTGGGGGAGGAGTGTGAAAACTGAAATCACAAAGAACTGGGATGTACAGATTCTTCATGGGGGGTTTGTACAGCGAGGACTATGTGCTAAAAAGGTTTTATTTATTTACATTTCTTCTCCCCTTGTCATGACCATTTGACTCTAACTGGGGTCCCTCTGTGGCTCGGTGTCAAATTTTGTTTGATTGCACTCCTGTGAAGCACCCTGGGATGTTTTACTATGTTAAAGACGCTATATAAATGCAAGTTGTTGTTGTACAGGTACTGGTAAACATCCAGTACCTCATTCAAGTGGCCATCTTTCGAGTGTGCCAGCTGGCTATTGGATTCTGGGGTCGTGTGCTGAGCACACGTCCCATCAGGGGTTGATAACCAGAAATAAGGAGCAGAAACCCAGACTGATTTGCCCCTTTCCCAGACCCAGGACTCTGGAGCACCCCTCCCTGCTGTTGTGGCTGAGACTCAGCTGTCTTGTCACTGAGCGGGGATTGATCTCAGGGACCCCCCCCCCTTGATCTGTGTGGCTCAGTACCACGTCAGGTGGTGCATTTACCAACAGAGCCCTGGAACTGTCTTTATTTCTCATTATTAATCCCTTAAATGAAATTTAGTCGGCCCTTGAAAATTGGACGTAGGCATTTCGTGTCAGGACACGGTAAACATGTCAGGATTGAAGAGTCAGTGGTGTGTGAGCTACGTGTGTCCCAGCTGCTTCAATTACACACCAGCCAATGGGTCTCCTGTCAATGAGGTTGTTGACTTGAAGAGAGTATTATCTCCAGTACCAGTGATTCATTGCCAAACATCCTACAGCAGCTGATCAGTAGCAATGATTAAGTGAAGAGAATGTTTGTCTCTCTGTCGGGCTTCCCATGAAGAGGTGGTGCAAAAGACAGTTGCACAATTGAAAGGGAGGGGGCGGTGTTGTGGGAGATCAGAACCCTGTGGTCTTGTGGCTTGGGTCTCCACCCAATCATTTACTCCTGATGAAATGGTACTTTCTGGTTGTGTATATGTTCACACTCGCCTCACTTAATTACAGGGAACTGCACCTTCACCACACAGTAATTTGCTGATGCAGAACTAGTTTACCAAGATATTTCATGAATGGGTCATAATCTCTATCAGCTCCATAGGAAAAAGAATTTATTTCCAGACCTTTGACTTACAGCACGTTCAGTCAGTCAGTCTAAACCAAAAACACATTGTGATGCGGAATATGTCCAATCAATGCAGAGTAGCAATCGACAAAGTCAATCGGATGATGAACTACGTGGTCAGAACAGTCGAAGGGGAATGGTCACACTGCATAGTGCTCTGGTCAGATCACATCCTGAGTACAGGAACATAGGAACAGGAGGAGGCCATTCAGCCCCTCGAGCCTGTTCCACCATTCAATTAGATCATGGCTGATCTGTATCTTAACTCCATCTACCTGCCTTGGTTCTGCAATCCTTAAGACCCTTACTTAACAAAATCTTTCCATCCCAGTTTTGACATTTTCAATTGACCCCCAGCCTCAACAGCTTTTTGGGGGAGAGAGCATCGAGTTCTGGTCACTGAGAAACAAGAGAAACCATGAAATGCTGGAAGCAATGCAGAGAAGAGCCACGAGGCTGAACCCCAGCGTCAAGGGGTCTGAATTTTTGCGGAAAACTTGGGTTATTCAGCTTGGGAAGGAGATGTATAAGATAGTTAAGGGAATGGAGATGTTAAATCCATCGTGTTATTTTAAATTACATTGCGGTGTAGAACCAGGAGACATTTTTAGACAGATATCACGAAATTCCTCTTCAAACAGAGGGGTTGTTTAAGACATGGAATAAACTTCCAGATAGAGTGCTGGGGGAATCATTTAAGGAACAATTGGATGCTACAGTGGGGGTTTTAGATCTCTCGGGATGGATGACTTGAGATGGGCTGAATGACCTTCCCATCCGTAATTATCTTATGATCTTGTGCGATTTAATAAACATCTTGTATTGATCACGTGGGTCGTTACGACATTTTCTCAGTAAGGTGCTCACATTGAACCCGGGGATGTGCATTCTGCATCTTACAAATTTCCACACCTAGGTGGGAGGGCTCTGATTGGTTTGTGCTGGCTCCAACGCCCTGAGTTGTGACCTGTTTCTTCCAATGCTTTTACATCCAGCAGATCGCGCTCTGGCTTGTTTCCGTAACAAAGACCTTTTTCTGTGTGACTGGATCGTTAGACTGACTCACAACTCCCTACCAGGGAGAGGGTTGCCAACTCTCCAGGACTGGCCTGGAGCCTCCGGGAATTGATGATTAATCTCCAGGACACTGCTCGGAGCAAAAACCCAGGAGAAAAATCATAGGGTCATTAAAGAAATTGTGTGGGTTTTTTTCAATTTCTTTGAACACTTTTGTTTATCAGTTATAAAAATATTGAAGATGGGAGAAAAAGGCTGTTTGACTGGACTCCAGGGCTCCATACTGGACTGTTTTATTTCTTTGCCTAGAGGGGGGTGGTCAGGAGATTTGGCTGCCCCGCTGAGTGTGAGACGGGTGCAGCTCATCAGTGATCCTTGGAGACTGGGGCGATATCGTTGAGTTTAAGCGTTGAATATCAAATGCAAGTCGCACGTGGTGTGGGAGGGGGGCAGAATAATTGGTCCCCATTCCTTCAAATCCCCCTCCCGATGCCTGGTTAAGTTTCAAAGTAACTGGGATGAGGACAGACAGTGGAGAGTAGGCAATGGCAGGAGATATGATCTAGCTTTTAATATTCTGGGAGGTACTCCAGCCCCTGAATGCTGGGCTGACATCCAGCGGGGTATTCGCATCCAGTGGGAGTGCAGTCGCAGCTCTCTATCTCGCTGGTCCCCCCACCCTGGTTACAGTCGCCAACTCTGGCTAAATGTATTCCTGGAGGTTTCATTACTCGACCTCCTGCCATCAACTGCCCCGCACTCCCGCCATTGGTCGCCCGACACGTCTAGCCTCGTAGCCAATTGGAAAGCAAATAGACTCGTCATTACCCGATTGGATGATTCTTGACTGTCAGTCAAATAGCCTTTTCTCCCATCTCCAATATTTTAATAACTGAAAAACAAAAGTGTTCAAAGAAATTTTAAAAACACACAATTTCTTTAATGACCCTATGAATTTTCTCCTGTGTTTTTGCTCCCAGCAGTTTCCTGGAGATTAATCATCGATTCCCGGAGACTCCAGGCCAATCCTGGAGAGTTGGCAACCCTCTCCCTGGTAGGGAGTTGTGAGTCAGTCTAATGATCCAGTCACACAGAGAAAGGTCTTTGTCACAGAAACAACCCAGAGCGCGATCTGCTGGATGTAAAAGCAGTGGAAGAAACAGGTTGAGTCATGTGTCGCTCGGCATGGAAAGGAAAGGAGATGGAGAGGCACAGAAAATGCTGACGTCACAGGTTAAATTGGACTTTAAAAACCAGAGCACGCAAATTTAAATTTAACCAGGGCCTGGAGAGAGATGAATGATTTTGATCAGAGTCTTATAGCAAAAACAATTAATGCTGAGTCAAGTCATTCTTCTTAAAAGAGCTAGGTAAGTATCTGAAATAAAAACAGAAAATGCTGGAGAAGCTCAGCAAGTGAGGCAGCATCTGTGGAGAAAGAAACAGAGTTAACGTTTCAGGTCAATGACCCTTTGTCAAAACTGGAAGAAGTTGAAGATTAAACAGTTTTTAAGCAAGTACAGAGCCGGGGAAAGGGGGAGGAAGGGGAGGGCTTGTAAAAAAGGTAATGCAATAATCATGAGCGATTTTAACTTTCACATAGATTGGACAAATCAAATTGGCAAAAATAGCCCTGAGGAGGAGTTCATAGAGTGTATTAGGGACTGTTTCTTAGACCAATACGTCAGGGAACCAACCAGGGAACAGGCCATTTTGGATCTGGTAATGGGTAACAGAACAGGATTAATTAATGATCTCAAAGTAAAGGATCCCTTGGGAAGCAGTGATCATAACATGATAGAATTTCACATCCATCCAGTTTGAGAGCGAGGATCTTGGGTCTGAAACTACTGTATTAAACTTAAATAAGGTTAATTACAAAGGAATGAGGGCGGAATTGGCTAAAGTGGACTGGGTAAACAGATTAGATGGTATGATGGTGGATAAGCAGTGGCAAACATTTAAAAAGATATTTTATGACTCGCAACAAAAATATATCCCTGTGAGGAGGAAAGATTCCACAAAAAGGGTGAACCAACCATGGCTAACTAAGGAAGTCAAGGATGGTATCAGGTTAAAAGAAAAAGCATACAACATGGCAAAGATTACTGGTAAGCCCGACGATTGGGAAAACTTTAAAAACCAGCAAAGGATGACTAAAAGAATAATGAGAGAGAAAATAAATTATGAGAGTAAACTAGCAAGAAGTATAAAAACTGACAGTCAAAGCTTCTACAAGTATATAAAAAGGAAGAGGGTAGCCAAAGTAAACATTGGTCCCTTAGAGGATGAGACTGGGGAAATAATAATGGAAATGGCAGAGGAATTGAACAGATATTTTGTATCTGTCTTCACAGTAGAAGACACTAATAACATACCAATAATAGTTGAAAATCAAGGGGCAAAGGGGAGGGAGGAACTAAAAACAATCACTATCACCAGAGAAAAAGTACTAGGTAAACTAATGGGTCTAAAGGCCGACAAGTCCCCTGGACCTGATGGCTTGCATCTGAGGGTCTTAAAGGAAGTGGCTACAGAGATAGTGGATGCATTGGTTGTAATCTTCCAGAATTGACTAGATTCTGGAAAGGTCCCAGCGGATTGGAAACCCACAAACGTAACACCCCTATTCAAGAAGGGAGTGAGACAGAAAGCAGGTAACTATAGACCAGTTAGCCTAACATCTGTCATTGGGAAAATGCTAGAATCCATTATTAAGGAAGTAGTAGCAGGACATTTGGAGACTCATAATACAATCAAGGAGAGTCAACATGGTTTTATGAAGGGGAAATCGTGTCTGACAAATTTATTAGAGTTCTTTGAGGAAGTAACGGGCAGGGTGGATAAAGGGGAACCAATGGATGCAGTATATTTGGATTTCCAAAAGGCATTCAGTAAGGTGCCACATAAAAGATTACTGCACAAGATCAGAGCTCATGGTGTTGGGGGTAATATATTGGCATGGATAGAGGATTGGCTAACTAACAGAAAACAAAGAGTCGGGATAAAAGGGTCATTTTCAAAATGGCAATCTGTAACTAGTGGGGTGCCGCAGGGATCAGTGCTGGGGCCTCAACTATTTACAATATATATCAATGACTTGGATGAAGGAACAGAGTGTCTTGTGGCCAAATTTGCTGCTGATACAAAGATAGGTGGAAAAGCAAGTTGTGATGAGGGCATCTGCAAAGGGATATTGACAGGTTAAGCGAATGGGCAAAAATTTGGCAGATGGAATATAATGTGGGAAAATGTGAAGTCATCCACTTTGGGAGGAAAAATAAAAAAGCAAAATATTATTTGAATGGAGAAATACTACAAAATGCTGCGGTACAGAGGGATCTGGGTGTCCTCGTACATGAAACACAAAAAGTCAACGTATAGGTGCAGCAGGTAATCCGGAAGGCAAATGGAATATTGGCCTTTATTTCTAGGGGGATGGAGTATAAAAGCAGGGAAGTCATGCTACAACTGTACAGGGTGCTGGTGAGACCACACCTGGAGTACTGCGTTCAGTTCTGGTGCCCTTATTTAAGGAAGGACATACTTGCATTGGAGGCAGTTCAGAGAAGGTTCACTCGGTTGATTCCGGGTATGGAAGGGTTGTCTTATGAGGAAAGATTGAACAGGTTGGGTCTATACTCATTGGAGTTTAGAAGAATGAGGAGAGATCTTATTGAAACATACAAGATTCTGAGTGGACTCGATAGGGTAGATGCTGAGAGGATGTTACCCCTCATGGGGGAATCTGAAACTAGGGGGCATATTCTCAGAATAAGGGGTTGCTCGTTTAAGACGGAAATGAGGAGGAATTTCTTCTCCCAGAGGGTCGTGACTCTTTGGAATTCTTTACCCCAAAAAGCTGTGGAGGCTGAGTCATTGAATACATTCAAGGCTGAGTTAGACAAATTTTTGATCAGCAAGGGAGTCAAAGGATATGGGGAAAGGGCGGGAAAGTGGAGTTGAGGTAAAAATCAGATCAGCCATGATCTCATTAAATGGCGGAGCAGGCTCGAGGGGCCGAATGGCCTACTCCTGCTCCTATCACTTATGGTCTTATGTGAGGAAAGAACAAAAGAGAAGGTCTGTGATAGGGTGGAGGGCAGGAGTGATTAAATGACAAAAGGGATGATGGTGCAAGGCAAGGAGGGTGGGAATGGGACAAATAAAGAGACAAAAGATGGGTCTAGAGGAACTGTAAATTGCAACAGCGGAACCATTATTGGCACCTTGCTGTCCGAAAAAATGGGAGCAGTGGGTAAATATCTGGTTAGGAACGGAAGTTAAGGTCATAAGGATAAGTAGGGATAAGTAATAAACACCTCAGAGGCACTGGTTCCTGCTGCCCTGGGGCCATGTCATGTGGGGAATGCAGCAGGTCAGGGTTGAATGATGCTGCTTGTAATGTGAGC
>NC_090356.1:2539843-2582343 GCF_035084215.1 Heptranchias perlo | reverse complement strand
AGAGGACATTCTCACTTAACCCAAACAATTCACTCTCATTCCAGAAAATGCTGGAGAAGCTCAGCAGGTCAGGCAGCATCTGTGGAGAAAGAAACAGAGTTAACGTTTCAGGTCGATGAACTGACGAAAGGTCTTTGACCTGAAACGTTAAATCTGTCTCTTTCTCCACAGATGCTGCCTGACTTGCTGAGTATTTCCAGCGTTTTCTGTTTTTATTTCAGATTTCCAGCATCCGTATATTTTGCTTTTGATTCACTCCCAGGGCAGGTATCTAACCCGTGCTGTACCTGCCCTGGGAGTGTTTGAGTCACTTATGGCCAAAATGTATTCTGCTACCTTCATTGCCACCGACCTCTCAGGAGAATGAATCCAAGAGGTATTAAATGAGCTTTTGGCAGCAGACTGGGTGACATGGTGGGTGAAATTCCAACCATTCACAGAGTTTAACAGCAACCCAAACCATGGGATGAAAGTCGCTGTTTGTCGGCTGTAAGAGGCCAAAGTGGAATGGATTTGGGACAGTGTAGAGGGAGCTTTACTCTGTATCTAACCCGTGCTGTACCTGCCCTGGGAGTGTTTGATGGGACAGTGTAGAGGGAGCTTTACTCTGTATCTAACCCGTGCTGTACCTGCCCTGGGAGTGTTTGATGGGACAGTGTAGAGGGAGCTTTACTCTGTATCTACCCCGTGCTGTACCTGCCCTGGGAGTGTTTGATGGGACAGTGTAGAGGGAGCTTTACTCTGTATCTAACCCGTGCTGTACCTGCCCTGGGAGTGTTTGATGGGACAGTGTAGAGGGAGCTTTACTCTGTATCTAACCCGCGCTGTACCTGCCCTGGGAGTGTTTGATGGGACAGTGTAGAGGGAGCTTTACTCTGTATCTAACCCTATGCTGAGTTAAGATACTCTGTGCCTCTCTTTTTTTCAGTACCCCTGTGAGCTGGGCCTGCTGCTGGCTGTGACTATTTGCACCTTGGTCTCCCTCAGCCGTATTTACACAGGGATGCATACGGTTTTGGTAAGTCAGGGACTAGAAGTGTTCGTCACTACACTGAGGGTCAATGGCAAAGGTTTTCTGTAAATGAGATTTTGCTCTATAGGGAAACGATCTAGGTTCTTTAACAGATTAAAAGCAAATCCCAGAAATCTGAAATAACATGGAAAATGCTAGAAATTCAGCATCTGTGAAGAGTAAACGCAGGTTAACATTCCAGGTACAGGCTAAATAGCACAGGTCTGATGAACGATCGGTACCCAAAATATCAAACGACCGGTAAGCTCAAAAAACCCCTTTTGATAAATTAATGTTATTCACCCACCTTCTCATCCTATCCCTCAACTCCACAAGCCTGGTAAAGCAAGCCCATTGCTGCCCAGATGTAGCCTCGTGGTTGTGGTATTGGACTGGGAACCAGAGAGCATGAGTTCATAATCCCACCATGGTAAACTGTGAAATTGAATTTAATAAATCTGGTAATTTATGCAGCCAGATTGTTGTAAAGTGTGTCAGGGAGGGGACCCTTTACCCAGTCTGGCCTACATGTAACTCCAGTCCCACACACTATGTGATTGATCCTTAATGCCCTCAGGGCATCTAGAGATGGACAACAAATATCTGCCTTGCTGCATTTCCCACATTCCAAGAACAAATGATAAGAAGTGACAAGTGGGCAATGAAGCAGGCAAAGAGTGGCAAAGAGCTGCGACATGCTGTTTAATTCTGAGGATATGCTAAAATAACTGTGGTTTGTGGGCAGCAAACAATGAGCCTCTTGGGGGTTGCAGGGGTGACTGAGAGCCTCAAACAGTTCACCCGCTCCATCGTTTCAGTCACCCTCGGGTTTGTTGACTTCAGTCAATACCGGCACACAGCGCCTATCCCCAAGGGTTTATTACTGCCGTGTGTTTTACAGCTTAAAGCTGCAATGTTATAAAAGTCGTCTATTCATTAAATTATTCTACTGTTATCTCGGTCCAAGAACACACATTTCTTTGGCTGCAGGACAGTCTATGAAATTGAAAACTGGATCTCTATACAGAGACTGGATTGTTAATGAATGGTTACGAATTGTAGGGTTTCCCAAAGTATCCAACAGTGAGCGAGCAGTGAGCGAGCAGTGGTGATGCTGCCACTATTAGCTCAGCTGTTGATTCTGGACTGAACCACACAGGCCAGCCAAGGTGACAAGTTCGATGCCTGACCTGTTGCTACATTTAGCCTTGAACATGAACACGGGAGGACAGAAATCTGCCAGGGTTCATGCTCCACGTTGCCATCCAGTAGCCTGTTCTGGAAAGATTGCGTGTGTTGTACATGGGTTGGGAACAAGACCAGGCTCTGTTGTGATTCCCTCCACAGTCAAATACCCTGCCGACATCATTTGGGGGTCACACTTCAAGGACGGCCACTTGGGTAAGGAATGCATACCCCAACAAGAGTCACAGGCCTTCAGGAAAGGAGGGGAGAAAATGAGATCTAGAGAGGAATGTTCTGCATTCAGGACTGATCTCTGTGACTTGAATCAAACCTCCCAAACTCCAGTTTGAGTCTGGATCCTCCTGTGTTTTTTTTTACTATTTATTCCTTATTAGATGATATTTTATTTCTCCATTCTGAAAGGATCCAGGTGTGGAATGTAAGTTTCGGGAGGAATTGATGTTGATTTAAAGGTTGCACCCAGACCCTGTTGGAACTAACCTCTCTTTCTCTTCCTCAGGATGTACTATGTGGAATTGCAATCACTGCTCTGCTGGTGGTTGTATCCTACCCTTTCTGGGATGCCATTGAGACTTTTCAGATGAAGAACCGCTTTGCTCCTCTTTTAGCATTATTGCTGTCCTTCCTGGTGTCTATATACTATCCTGAACTGGACCACTGGAGCACAGCACGGGGAGACACCACCAATATAGTCAGCGCGGGTGGTGGGGCTGCTTTGGCCACCTGGATCAATCATCAGTGGGACCTTATCCCAGAACCTTTGTCGGCCCCACCCTACGAGATCCCCTCGCTGTCGCTTGGATTACTCTTCAGGATGGGTGCCCGGTTCACCATTGGGATCGTGATTGTGTTCTTCGCTCGACAAGCTATAAAGTCTTTGGCTTTGGCTCTTGTCTGCAGATTGGCTGGAGTCTCCCCTGAAGACCAGGAGGCTAGGAAACTCCTGAGAGTGGAAGTTCCCTACAAGTACATTACTTATAGTTGCCTCGGAGTTGTTGGACTTGCAGTGTGCCCAGCGGTGCATAGATATTTATCACTTTGATCTTGCCACTGATAGATGTACATTGATGCATGTTTTGAAGCTGGAAAGGTTTCTGCAGAGCGTAGTGTTGAAGGTTTCACCAATTAGGCCAACTTGGCCTTTGGATTCAGCCTGGATTTAGTCAGGGATCTGAGGGACGGCAGATCAACACTCAGTGATAAAGTCCCTCAAACGGCTGAGCTACAAATTCTCTGGCAAGGGATTGAGAGTCTCGTCTCACTGCGGTCCAGTTGTTGCTTTTGTAAATGTGATTGCAGTTGGATGATTGTGCTGTTGGACTCCTTGATTACCTTCTGTGATGTGGTCATTACACAGAGTAGGAAGAATTGAGCTGTTTGTTTTTTCCCTGTCTCGATTGTTTGTTGAGTCCTCTTTAAACATTATCAGTGGAAGTTCCAATAAAGTCCACTCGACAGAGAACGGGGCTGAAATTTCTTGGGATGTGATGATGCCTAGATTGCACCCAGTGGTGCCCTCCATTCCAGTTAGGGGGGTCAGTGGGAGGGGACCTGACTAGCATGGGGCTGGCGGCCATTACAGTTGGTGGGAGGGGGGGTCCATCTCTGGTGCCCACCTGTCCCACATGGCCAGAAACAATAGCCATTAGAGGAGGGAGTAGGGGTTGGGTTGTCCAGGCTCGTCTCCATCCCCGGCCATGTCCCAATGCTTAAGGGGGCCGTTCAGTAACATTTAAAAAAAAATGTACTTACTTCTGATCAGGGTTTGAGGGTGCTTTGCTGCCCTGGACCCAACTAGTGGAGCCTAGAACCACACAACTGGAGGCCAGTAGGCTCCACGTGACTGAGTGTACCGGTCTCCACCGATACTCCGGACCCTGACTGAGTGTACCGGTCTCCACAGATACTCCGGACCCTGACTGAGTGTACCGGTCTCCACCGATACTCCGGACCCTGACTGAGTGTACCGGTCTCCACCGATACTCCGGACCCTGACTGAGTGTACCGGTCTCCACCGATACACGGGACCCTGACTGAGTGTACCGGTCTCCACCGATACACGGGACCCTGACTGAGTGTACCGGTCTCCACAGATACTCCGGACTCTGACTGAGTGTACCGGTCTCCACCGATACATGGGACCCTGACTGAGTGTACCGGTCTCCACAGATACTCCGGACTCTGACTGAGTGTACCGGTCTCCACAGATACTCCGGACCCTGACTGAGTGTACCGGTCTCCACCGATACATGGGACCCTGACTGAGTGTACCGGTCTCCACAGATACTCCGGACCCTGACTGAGTGTACCGGTCTCCACCGATACATGGGACCCTGACTGAGTGTACCGGTCTCCACCGATACATGGGACCCTGACTGAGTGCACCGGTCTCCACAGATACACGGGACCCTGACTGAGTGTACCGGTCTCCACAGATACTCCGGACCCTGACTGAGTGTACCGGTCTCCACAGATACACGGGACCCTGACTGAGTGTACCGGTCTCCACCGATACTCCGGACCCTGACTGAGTGTACCGGTCTCCACAGATACTCCGGACCCTGACTGAGTGTACCGGTCTCCACCGATACACGGG
This sequence comes from Heptranchias perlo, assembly GCF_035084215.1. Lineage (NCBI taxonomy): Eukaryota > Metazoa > Chordata > Chondrichthyes > Hexanchiformes > Hexanchidae > Heptranchias > Heptranchias perlo. Next base: position 2,577,529 of record NC_090356.1, on the reverse strand, counting down.
ACCCTGACTGAGTGTACCGGTCTCCACCGATACATGGGACCCTGACTGAGTGTACCGGTCTCCACAGATACACCGAAAAAGCCCCTGCCCCTGGGTCCGACTCCCGGTGACATTTGCCTTGTTAGGGGCAGGTGGATTGTACAAGTCCAGTTGGAAACTCCTGGGAAGTGCAGAGACCTGGTACAGCTGAGTCTGTGCCGTATCTGGCAGGAAATTTGCTGAATCCCCAAAGAATTTTAGCCCAACGTGTCCAACACGGAGCCTCTATCAATCAGGAAATTATGACGAAGGGGACTTGTTTGGAGGTTACAGGGGGGGCTCAGAGTACAGCCTCTGCAACCTAGAGTCCAAGAAAATACTGATGTGCTGAGCCCTGTCTCAGTTACATTGCAGAATGAAGCAAACAAGGATGAAGGTTACACAAAGCAGGAAGATCTCCACATTCTGTGCATGTGACGTGGGTAGTGTCAATGCTTGGCCCAGGTAGGCGCTTTGTAATTGCAGGAAGCGTACCTGGTCTGGTATAACCCAGGTGAGACCTTTAAATAGATTCACATTACTCTTTAAGACTACAGTGACTGTCATGGCTCTTATTCCATCTAGGTCGAGCGTGATTACTCAGGCTCCCTTACATTATCCCAACATTAGAGAGGGTACCCTCATGCAATGAGCTTTCAATAAAAAAAATCCTAAATCTAATATGGAATTTAAGCCCCTTCCCGATCACTCCCATTGTATAGAATTCCAATGGACCAAACCCCTTTCCATTTGGTCCCATTGTAAGGAATCTCAATGGTCTAAAACTCTTCCTATTCACTCCTATATTATTGAATTAAAGTATAATACTTAAGATTATGACCTGGTAATTATATATGTCTGATTTATCCGGGTTTTTCTTTGCTGTGTTAAATCAGTCCCTTCATTGACAAATTAGAGAGGAACAGCTCCCAGGCACGGATTCAGTTGCTGTTGTGTGAGTTATGCTGTCTGTGTGTTTATGTTGTTGCCGAATCATCAATTTAAAAAGATTTGCAAAGAAATTGTAGATTGTGTGTGTTTTTAAAAAAAAATCTAGAGTTTACATGAGTGAACCATAAGATGGACCTGTTGTACTTTGAGTCTGTCTGGGCCGGGTCCAGTAAAGCTGCCTTCTCAGGGGCAGGGACCGTACACTCGCACTGTCAGTGCAGCTGGAATGTAGGGCAGCCAGGGGAAAACAGGGGGGAGGAGAAAGAATTGGAGGTGCTCAGCTTCTGCCTGAATGATTCGGGCTGCGACACTCAAACAAGCTCCCCCCCCCGCCCCCCCCCAGTGTACGTTGTGCTGATTCTCCCCATGGGTCTTGGTGCAATATCACAACTCCTCATGTAGAATGTGAGCTGTGTCTACGCTGTCCCATCAAACACTCCAGATTGAGGCAGTATAACCGTGGCCTCAGTTTCAGATTATGGGTAAGTCCGCGGTCTGGTGTGCTGCCGAGCAGTGGGGACCTCAGCCAGGGAGTTGGAAGGGGGAATATGACTGGCCCCAGTGCACTAAGCTGGGGAGGAGAAAATCCTCCTGACCATTGACCAGTGACTCCTGCTGGGAATTCTATCAGGAGAGACTGAGCAGGCTGGGGCTCTTTTCTGTAGTAAAGAGAAGACTGACTTTAAGATTATGAAAGGATTTGATAGATTAGAGGTAGAAAAGATTTTTCCACTTGTGGGGGAGACCAGAACTAGAGGCCATAAATATAAGATAATCACTAATAAATCCAATAGGGAATTCGGGAGAAACTTCTTTACCCGGAGAGTGGTGAGAATGTGGAACTCACTACCACAAGGAGTGGTTGAGGCGATTAGCATAGATACATTTAAGGGGAAGCTGGATAAACACATAAGGGAGAAAGGAATAGAAGGATATGCTGATAGGGTGAGATAAAGTAGGGTGGGAAGAGGCTCGTGTGGAGCATAAACACCAGCATGGACCAGTTGGGCCGAATGGCCTGTCTCTGTGCTGTACATTCTATATAACTGCTTCTTTGGATGTCGAGGGAGGGCAACAGCAGACTGTGATGCACCTCACGATCGAACGCCCTGTCAACACTCACCGTCTAGGCTGACACGTGTGGACTGGTGGCTGGGGTGAGTTACAGGAGTGATGGCAAGGGGCCGTTTGGGACTGTATCAGCACCAGGCAGCACAGAAGGGGGAGGAAGTGGGGAGAAAGAATTCCTTCCAATCAAGGGAAGCTGTAATTATCAATCAGAGACTCAAACTAAGGGCAACCAATCACCAAAGGCTGCAGCAAGTCAGGGAATCTAATCAGCTGTAAGTATCTACATGAATAAACTGACCCTAACCAAAACCCGCTCGAGTGGACTATTTGTAGCGTGTTAGGTTACCAGATGTGCGTATGTGTAGGTGCAGGAAACTGACACACAGCAGCTACGTGTTGCCACGGCAACGAGCTTCCAAATGACATCATGTTTTGAAGACTGTATAGGAAAAAGTAGAGCAGTGAAGCTCATTTAACTCCCACACCTCGGTCCCCCAGAGACTCAGACATTGACTCACAGTGTGTGCAGGTGCCACAGAGATGTTACGATGGCAGGTCCAGGCAGATTCAGTTTAAAAATAAACTTATCTAACATTATTCCTGCTTTTTTTCAATCGTTATGCTCTTCCAGATGTGGTGAGGGACATTAGAGCTGGAGAAATGGAACTCGTCCCAACCTCAGCACCCAATCAAACACTCCTTGGTTAGGACTCGGGTATAGCGTAGGTAGATGGACAGTAAAGCTCCCTCTACTCTGTCCCAACAATACACCCCAGCTCCAGCCTCAGAGCAGTGCCCTCTACTGCACCATAGGAAGGCACATAGGAATAGGAGTGGGCCATTCAGCCCCTTGAGCCTGTTCCTCCATTCATGGCTGATCTGTATCTTAATTCCATCTGCCCGCCTTGGTCCTGTAACCCTTAATACCATTGCCCCACCAATGTGGCATTTTCCCATTTCCCACATCAGCAAATCCTGAGGCCTCTCTGAGTGAGATTGGCCAATTAGTATCTGTTTCTTGTTGTATGCCCATTGGGAACTAAAGTGAGAGACTGCCCATTCTTAATTTACATAGCACCCATCCTCAATTTACATAGCACCCATCCTCAATTTACATAGCACCCATCCTCAATTTACATAGCACCCAAACTCAATTTACATAATCACTCATCCTCAATTTACATATCACCCATCCTCAATTTACATATCACACCAACTACCTAGAGCCCTTACAGCCAGCAGCTAGGGGAGACTTTCATTCCATCACTGGGCTCGATTTGAACCAAGGTCCCAGACATAAAGAGCCACTGTCTAACCCACTGAACCACCCAGTTCTATAGTATTGATTATAGCTAACCAAAACCTGCCCCTACCCCTATTCCTACCCCTGCCCATGCCACTGTCCTTGCCCCTGCACTACACCTCCCTCTGTCCGTACCCTGACCCCAGCTACCCCTCCCTTTGCTCCTACTCTACCCCTATCCCTCCCTCTGCCCATATCCCTCCCTCTGCCCTACTCTTGCCCCTGCCCGTGCCCCTACACCTGCCCCTATTCATACTCCTTTCCCTGCTCCAGCCTACAAAACTATACCTGTGTCTACTCAACATTGAGAGTCTGAGTCCTGTGATCGCCTGGAAAGTATTTTAGAATCAATGTAGATCCTTGTCGAGATTGAAGGATTTCTCCAAGTGCAACTCCTGTACCTACCCACGTGGCTGTCCTCCATGTGTAAACCTAGACAGGGAATATCCGCAGGGTATTGGTGGGATATCAAACCTGACTTGTGCACATCCAATGTCCACAGACACACACACACAGACACACACACACACACACACACAGACACACACACACACACAGACACACAGACACACACACACAGACACACACACACACACACAGACACACACACACACACAGACACACACAGACACAGACACAGACACACACACACAGACACACACACACAGACACACACACACAGACACACACACACACAGACACAGACACACACACACACAGAGACACAGACACACACACACACAGAGACACACACACACACACAGACACACACACAGACACACACACACACACAGACACAGACACACACACACACAGAGACAGACACACAGAGACACAGACACACACACACACACACACACAGAGACACACACACAGACACACACACACACAGACACACACACACACAGAGACAGACAGACACAGAGACACACACACACAGACACACACACACAGAGACACACACAGACACACACACACACACACACACACACTCCAGGAGGGGCAATCAGAAGTGCAAACCCTCAGTGATTTTTCCCTTCCCCCCCTGCAGAGAGGCCAATTGCAACACAACTATCATCATCCCATGGGAGGAAAGCATCAGAGGCCACAAACTGTGGTGAACCGTGTGCAGGGAGTTAACCAGTTTGAACAAAGCAGGGTTGCCAAATAAGAAGAGAAACGTGGACAGAGGAACGAGTGTCAGACTGCCACAACTGCCCCATTAACTGGGTTGTCTCTCATATATCAGTATTATGTTGAAATATGTCTCTCTAGGATTGGTTTACAAAGTCATTGAAATGCTCACCAAAGACCTGGTCAAACTCGAAAAAAATATTTTGTGCTGAGAAATAATCTGCCTCGATTTTGAGGGATTGCCAATTGACCACAGTCCTGGGTGAGATCAGATAACGTAGCACAGACCAGGGAGTGAACCTGGGGCCAATACCAGGCTGAGCCATTGGGGAAAGCAAAGGCTGCTTTCACCAACTGTCAACATGATCTACCCACTTCTAATCTCTTCACAGTTAGGTATGAGCTCTGTTTGTAGCTGAAGGTTTTCACTGAAGCTAGTGATTGTTATCAGGTGCCTGCAACATGGATCTGATGACATACTTTCCTTGTGTGACCTTGAGAGTGTATGGGCAAACAGAACTTCCTAACTGTTAAATTGGATGGTGCTTACCACACACTGAGTTACAGGAATTACCTAGGCCGACACTCCCAGTGCTGCACTGAGGGAATGCTGCACTGTCGGAGGTGCCGTTTTTCGGATGAGACGTTAAACCGAGGCCCTGTCGACCCACTCAGGTGGACGTAAAAGATCCCATTGCATTATTTCGAAGAGCAGGGGAATTCTCCCCGGTGCACTGGCCAATATTTATCCCTCAAACAACACCATTAAAAACAGATTAGGTGATCATTTGTTGCTGGTTGTGGGATCTTGCTGTGCGCAAATTGGCTGCCGCCTTTCCTACATTACAACAGTGACTACACTTCAAAAGGACTTTATTGGCTGTAAAACACTTTGACATGCCCTGAGGATGTGAGAGGCCCTATATAAATGCAAGTCTTTCTTCATGTGGACAGCGGATCAAAATCCTTACAAAAAAACACCAGCACGAGGGAACTGTTGCTTCAGGTAATAGGCTATCTTTAGTGGGCTCAAAAAAGGTCAAAGTTCAATGAACTCTCTGACCCAATGAGCAAAGTTCTGAGACATTTTTCAGATTGACCCAGAAAGCCCAAATCTCCTGACAAGATCACTCTTCAACAAGTTTGATGATTTGTTCCAATTGGCCAAGAAAGAGGCTTTTGGAGCTAGTTTTTAGCCATTCAGAGATATATTATAAGTGACACTGGTCTCAGCACCAAAATGGTCAGTGAGTTGCTGTGATGTAGGCACACAGCAAGATCCCACAAACAGCAGTGAGGTAATTAACCAGTTTTGGTGGTATTGGTTGAAGGCGGACTGTTGGCCAGGGCACAAGGAGAACTCCCTGCTCATCATCCTCAGTTTCGATTGCTCAACATCCTTTCAGATAGTGCGATGGGATCTTTAAAACCCACCTGACAGGCCCCCAGTGTAACAACTCACTTAAAGGACGACACCTCCAACAGTGCAGCACTCCCTCCGTACTGTGCTGAAGTGTCAGCCCAGATTACATGCTCAAATCCTGTAGTGAAAGAAAGAACTTGCATTTATATAGCGCCTTTCATGACTCACAATGTCCCAAAGTGATTCACAGCCAATGAAGTACTTTTGAAGTGTAGACACTGTTGTAGGAAACATGGCAGTCTGTTTGTGCACAGCAAGATCCCACAAACAGCAATGAGTTCATGATAAAATAATCTGTTTTAATGATGATGGCTGAGGTATAAATATTGGCCAGGATATTGGGGAGAACTCCCCTACTCTTCTTGGGCTCAAGTTTCTGGTGTGGGGCTTGAATCTATGACCTCTCTCTCTCTCTGAGGTGATGAGTGCCACCCAATGAGCCACAGTGCAAACAGATGGGTTACTAAGTTAAAGAGAAAATGAGAAATCAGTGATAGTGTGGTGGGTAAGAGCCGTACCAGACCAACAGCAGCCTGCATTTATATAGCGCCTTTAATGTAGTAAAACGACCCTCGGCGCTCCACAGCAGCGATAGTAAAAATTGACACTGAGCCAAAGGAGACATTAGGACAGGTGACCAAAAACTTGGTCAAAGAGAGACTATCCAGACAAAGGAGGTTCTGGTCTGTTTGGGCAGTGGTTCCTGCTCCAGCCCACGATTCAGTGATCATTCTGGTCTAATGGCTGTCTACCCCACTGGGCAATGTACCTGCTTAGCGGAGACCACCAAGAAGAGGCCAAGAATTGTTTTTAAATCCACTGATTAAAATAATAGATATGTACCAAGTATTCTTCGATCAAATGTTATGGAAAGTCTTCATTTATTGAAAAGTTGCAAATTAAAATCAGAGTGCGGAATGCAAGTTGAAAAGATTGCGGAATAAATGAATTGTCCCCATCAGGCCTCCTTACACTGAAGGGTCAGGATCGAATGAAGAAACATCGGTAAGAATCATTTCATTTATAAATGAAACATTGTCTGCAATAATCACAGACTCCAGAGCACTCACCTTAGGAGAATCCCTAATAGGTATGTCAGGATAGAGTGCAGCAAGGGATGGCTACATATCTGATCAACTCCAAGTCCGATTATTTTTTGAGCCTGGGGGAAGCTCGGCAAAGATGACCTGGAAATCCTGTTGAGTGGTGTTGATTCTGGAAGAGAGCCAGTGTCACACGATGGGAGATTTGGAAGTGATTAAGCACATTTAAAAATTTTACACAGATACTGCTTCACCCGCTCCAGGCTTTCTTCCAGAGCCAAGCTGTCAGATAACGACACCTGCTGGACAGGCCAAGATTTCACTGCTGCTCTGCAGGAACGTGGTGTGATCTTGCGGAGGGCTTGTGGCACTGTTGGAGGCAGGAGCAGGTCACTGTGAGAAACACACAGGGCATTGGGTCTCAAACCGGGTTGCCGGGCAGGTCCTGTGAGTCACTCCCCCTCCAACTGCGCAGCAGTGTGGGCTCTTACTTAAGAGGATGTTAACGAGACATCGCAAGGCCTCAGAATGTCCATCAGGACCACAGTGGAAAGACCCTCATCATCACTGCATTTAACATGTGACAACATGTGTTTTCATCATCAGGCCTTCAGTGTTTGTATGAAGAGATTTACCTGACACATCTAGTTAGCACTTTGGAGACTGTACATTCCTGCTTGTCTCCTGTTGATCTGGGTTCCTATTGTACCTTTACTGTACTAGTCCTGTCAATCTAGGTCCCTGTTGTACCCATAGTGTACTGAGTGTCCCCTGTTGATCTAGATTCCTGGTACTGCACTCCCACAGTACTATAGTACTCAAGTTTCTGTAGTGGGACTTGGACCCACAACCTTGTGACTCAGATGCAAGAGTGCTACCCACTGAGCCAAGTCTGACATCTTAGTTCCAAATACCATGTTGTATGTGCTCCTCCTCCCTGCACCCTCACTGTATTGACATGAAGACTCATCGCACCGTCTCCTGCTCCAACTCATTTGTTCCATTTTCGGGCCCAGATGATGCCCAGGCAGCTCGTGCCTGTTACAGAGAGTCCCGAGGCCGGCCTGAAATTGGTCGTCAGGCCTTATCCACATCTTCTGGGACAGCTGCTGAGGCCCGTCATGCCTCCACAGGCAGCTTGTAGGGAGCCTCTGAACAACCTAAGTGAGGAAGACCCCAGATCTGCCTGCTCATCGATAACTAATTATGTAGAGGGCTCCTTCAACTGGTGGGAGCCCCTCATTAACATAATCAGAGGGCCTAACACCTGTTTTAGACATCTGCCCGGGAGGCCTAAAAATAAATGGTCCGCAAATTTAGCAGTGGGACAAACGCCTGTGCAGGTTGGGCCCAGGCTGTCCCACTGCTAAATTGATCTGCTTTGCACCCATTTTACGGCTAAAAAAAAACCGGATGTAACCAATACCAATTTCTACCCCACTATCTCTTATTACGGGTCTTCAGCCTAGGACTGGGGTTAGGAGGTCTGCCAGCCCATAATCACAGCGGAGGGAACTCTCCGACTAGACAGTCAATTTTTCACCAGTCAGTCGTCAAATGCAGTGGCAGAAAATAAAAAGGGAATTTCAGAAAGTCTGACCTTCTGCTTCGGAAAATAAAACTTGACATAGAAGCTTATCGGGTCTCAGGGGAAAGATGTAAAGTGTGAGAAAGTCCAAAACCTGTCCTGCAATGAGTTGTGGGCCGTGCAAATTCCCAAAATCCCAACAGGACCATCGGCTGGGAGATGACATCATCACCTGGACTTGCCAACTCCCCGCAAATCATATTCCAAACATGGACCTGCTGTCTGATTAATTCTTTGTTAAATTATATTTCCAGGATCACACACACAAAAACTTAATTCTTTTCAGGATTTTAATGAGGTCTGTACCAGCGCTTATATTTGCAACACTTTGAAGTTGAGTCTTGGGATTAATGTACCATCTTTTTAAAAGCCTCTCTTAAAGAATGAAGCAAATCTTTTCTTTTAAGACCTTGCAAAAAGATCAAGGCCGCAATCTGCAGCTCTCCCGTCAAACCAACACCAGGCAATCTGGTTACAGTTAAAGCAAAATCCTGTCCCCTACTGGCCAATTGGATAGAGGTGAGAGACTAAACCAACACTCAGGCTCAGGGTTAGTCTCCTGTCTCCCCTGTGTTAGCTGATCGCGGCTGGACCAGTGATCCTGGTGCTGCCAACACCTCCACATATTGGGGCTGGCAAAGGGGACGAGTCAGTCAGGGTTCCTGCCATAGATTGTTGTCAAGGGGACACCAGGTGAGGAGTGGATACAGCTCAGCTGAGATGCTCCCCCCCCTCCTCATCAATGTGTAGTAACCTTGGACTTATTAGGGTGAGGGACATCAATGCAACAAAGTTTCCACCATCGCAATCCTGCACTCCCAGGACAGGTAAAGAACAGGTTAGCTACAGAATAAAGCTCTGTAAAGAGAGAGTTTCACTCTGTATCTAACCCATGCTGTACCTGCCCTGGGAGTGTTTGATGGGACAGTGTAGAGGGAGCTTTACTCTGTATCTAACCCGTTCTTTACCTGCCCTGGGAGTGTTTGATGGGACAGTGTAGAGGGAGCTTTACTCTGTATCTAACCCGTGCTGTACCTGCCCTGGGAGTGTTTGAGGGGACAGTGTAGAGGGAGCTTTACTCTGTATCTAACCCATGCTGTACCTGCCCTGGGAGTGTTTGATGGGACAGTGTAGAGGGAGCTTTACTCTGTATCTAACCCATGCTGTACCTGCCCTGGGAGTGTTTGATGGGACAGTGTAGAGGGAGCTTTACTCTGTATCTAACCCGTGCTGTACCTGCCCTGGGAGTGTTTGAGGGGACAGTGTAGAGGGAGCTTTACTCTGTATCTAACCCGTGCTGTACCTGCCCTGGGAGTGTTTGATGGGACAGTGTAGAGGGAGCTTTACTCTGTATCTAACCCGTGCTGTACCTGCCCTGGGAGTGTTTGAGGGGACAGTGTAGAGGGAGCTTTACTCTGTATCTAACCCGTGCTGTACTTGCCCTGGGAGTGTTTGATGGGACAGTGTAGAGGGAGCTTTACTCTGTATCTAACCCGTGCTGTACCTGCCATGGGAATGTTTGATGGGACACTGTAGAAGGAGTTTTACACTGTATCTAACTAATGCTGTACCTGCCCTCTGAATTGCACATAATCCCAACAAAATTTTGCGTCACTACCCTCCAGAGATTTATCCCATACATTTCAGTGCTGTGAGTGTGGATGTTATATTTTTGCATTTTTACACAAGATATCAGCTAGTGTCGAGGGTTGCTGAATAGTTCCATTAGTGGACTTCACATTCCCTATGAACCGGAGTGCGCCTTTCTTGCCAACTAACCGTGTAAATGTAGCGAGTCCCAGGGGTGAACAAAGAACCCTCACCACTGCATCCTGGCTACTGGACTATATCACGTGCGGCTGTGTGACCTTATGTCTGGTGGGCAGATCATGTTCCCTCTATCAGGCTGAGGGTTGGGCTACAAACCAACAGAAAGATTTATTGAACATTAAACAGGTAAATGAAGAATATTCAGTACAAACAGGGTACTTACAGAAATTACAAACTTTACAGATCTCCTTGAAATGTGAACAACAACAAAGACCCTTCTCTGCCCTAACCCTTGTTTTAAAATGGACCTTCCTACATGGCTGTCCAGTACCAAGGAGCCTCTCAATAGCTTTGTACTGCTGACCACCTCAGTCTGACCAATCGATCCAAAATATTGTTCCAGAAGATATCCCAGAATAAAGAGCAGTAAACTGGTATCCCTCATAATTCAAAAAAAAATAATAATTCTCAAGATGTGAGCAAAGCGGGCATGTATTGACTATCTCTAGTTGCCCTGAGAAGGTGGTGGTGGGCCTTCTTCTTGAACTGATGTAGTCCATACAGTTCTTGTTATTCTTTGTAGCAGGTTTGATGCAACGGAGGGACTTGCTAGGCCACTTCAGAGTCAACCATATTGGTGTGGAGCCGGGGCTGTGGGAAGGTATTGACAGGACTCCAAATGTTGTTTGCTGGCACAAATACAACTGGCCACACTTTAAGCAGTGGCCTCAGCATTCTTGGACTGGCTTGTCCCCTAGATGTGTTGCAAATACGTTGAATGATCTGTGAGACTGGTCCCCATCTAAGGACAATGCCCGCAATTGGCAGACTGATGCCAGGGGCTTGTCCCAAGGTGTGGGTATCGGCCGGTCTGGAATGGTCGTATGGAGAAGATCCTGGAGGCTGTTCCCCAGGGTCGGGGTCAGACCGGAGAGACTCGGGCCTTTCACCACGCAGGGGAGGCCTCTGAGAGGTGAACTTAGAGAGGGATATAAGATATAGAAGAGATAATATTCCATTAAGTTAAAATGTAGGAGTATAACAAGACAACACAGGTTTAAACTGGTAAAGGGTCACTTTAGGACTGATATCTGGAAGTTCTTCACACACAGAGAGAGAGAATAACACTAGGAGTGGAGCGGGGCAGGTATAACCTCTGCAATCCTTTAAGGAACAATTGGATTCTGTAATGGGGGAGTGCAGAGTCGTTCTGGATGGATGAACTAACAGGGGAATGAATGGTTTTCCTCATCTCTAATTTCTTGCGATCTTGTACAGCATAAACAATACTGAGCAGCAGCTCATTTTAACCCTGTGTGTGCTGTAACTGGCAGGAAAGAATCCAATAAATAATTCATCAAAGACTAAAACAATGCTTCCGTTTTTGGCCCCGTGGGGCCTGGTGAAGTTTGATGGTGGGAGATTAGATTAGAAAGGGACACCTGTTTGAATTGGGCAGGTTGTACCAGTCGCTCGCATCACGAGGAAAGAGAAAACGGTTTCTGGGGAGAGTGAGGGAACCAATGAGAATGAGCGGAACCACTCCTGCCAGGCAACATGTGCTGCTTATTAGCCAATCACGGAGGAGCGTTGACAGTGGGCTTGCAGGAGAGGGTCAGGGTGAGACCGATACTTTTATTACCAAGTCCGTCTTTTTCTGCCTCCCTCCTTCCTCTCCTGAAGGTGCTGACTCCTCACTGGGGTCCTCGTCACCCTCCAACACCTCACCCAGGTGCCCATTCTTCATGTATGATCCTGAACATGAGTGTCAGCTGACTATTGAAGCATAGAGGCCATCACAACCCATCCCCATCATATCCCCACCCAACCTTCGCAGATAGGCAGTTCCCAGCCCAGGGGAGGGAGGAGGTTACTGGACACAGATTAGGAGCAGGAACCCTGGCTGATATTTTTCCCTCTTTCCCTGGCACTGGGTACAGCAGTATACTGGATATGTTACTGGACTAATAATCCAGAGAGTTCTATTCCCGCCGTGGTAGTTTGAGAATTTGAGTTCTGTTTAAAAAATCTGGAAATAAAAAGCTGTTGTAAAAACCCAACTGGTTCACTAATGTCCTTACCCGGTCTGGGCCTATATCTGACTCCAGTCCCACACCAATGTGGTTGACTCTTAACTGCCCTCTGAAGTGGCCCAGCGAGACACTCAATTGTATCAAACCGCTACAAAGAAGAACAAGAACCGTATGGACTACATTGGGTAAAGAAGAAGGCCCACCGCCACCTTCTCAGGGCAACAAGGGGTGCTGGCTTCGCCAGTGATGCCCACATCCTGAGAATGAATTAAAGAGAACCCAGGGATACTGAGGCCAAATGTAGGGTTTGCCCTCCTACATGTTCCTAACTGGGATGGGTATCCTAATTCTACATAATACAATCCTATCCCTCAACAACTATTATTCATCCATTGAGTATATAATGTGTCAGACTGCTACAATGTGCTTGGAATAACTGGAACAATTGTGAGACGCTCCCTTACTGGCACAAGGGGAGAAAAGCACAGCCTATTACAGAAAGGGATGGATTCCTGGAGCCCTGAGGTCACATGGTTACGGGTATTTGATAGCCATTAGTTAAAGCTCTAGTTTAGACTGTGAGAAAAATAATACATAATTTCCATGTCTGTTCAAAAAGATGAACAAAAGCCAAATGTAAAATCTGGAATCATCTGAAGATGGTTTCATCTCCCACCTAAAATTGGCAGCTCGGGCACTCAGCTGAATGTGATTAGTGGCGTAACATCAAAATGGTGGTAAGGAGGACTTGGTCCCATCCATCAAACTCACTCAAGGTGAAGGGGTTTGCATGATATACAAACAGGTCTGACAGCAATGTCTGCCCGATAACTATTACAAATAGCTGAATAATTAAAAGCAGGTCTCTCCTGCTCTCACCCAGAAAGCCAGAGAAACATCGTATTACTGTCAACTGACAATATACTGTCGGGCAAGTTACCGGGCACCTTAGCAGCCATTGTGGGAATTAAAATAGGGCCACTGTTTTATTTTTATGTGGTAAACTTTTCTTTCTAGAGAGACAGAAGAATCACCTGTCATGTTGTCCACAACTGAGACAGTAAAGCATTCCTTTTTTTAATTAGATGCAATTAAGGGGAATGAGGGAGAAAGGATTAGAAGGTTATGTCGATAGGGCTATGATGAAGAGGGGAGGGAGGAGGCTCGTTTGGAGCATAAACACCGGCATAGACCAGTTTGGCCGAATGGCTTGTTTCTGTGCTGTAGACTCGATGTATGTAATTTTATTTATTCTGGGGATGTGGGTGTTGCTGGCCAGGCCGCCATTTATTGCCCGTTCCTAGTTGCCCTGAGAAGGTGGCAATGTAGTCAGCTGAGGGGCTTGCTAGGACACTTCAGAGGGCAGTTGTCAACCACATTGGCGTGGGACTGGAGTCACATATAGGCCCAGACCGGGTAAGGACGGCAGGTTTCCTTCCCTAAAGGACATTAGTGAACCAGTTGGGTTTTTACAATAATCCGACAGCTTTGTGGTCAGGTGAGTGATGTCACTTCCACCTGCCAAATGAGGAATGGTCCAGCAAGGATTGCTAGGCAGCGATATCCAGATTAATGACAGGTTAATGCATTTGCATCAGATTCCCGTGTACGCCAATTTAATGCAGTCGTTAACCAGTTTAAATTAAGCAGGTTAATAACCTTATTCAAAGTGCGTTAAGGTCACAGGAGCCGGACTGTGATTGATTTTCCCATTTTGCCCTCACTGGGATTATAGTCTGTTTATTTCTGTATAGAATTTCACCCATTAGAAGGAAGGAAGACTTGTATTTCTGTAACGTCTTTCACAACCTCAGGACGTCCCAAAGTGTTTTACAGCCAATGAAGTACTTTTGAAGTGCAGTCACTGTTGTAATGTAGGAAACAAGGCAGCCAGTTTGTGCACAGCAAGATCCCACTAACAGCAATGTGATAATGACCAGATCATCTGTTTTAATGATGTTGGTTGAGGGATAAATATTGATCAGGACACCAGGGAGAATTCCCCTGTTTTCTTCCAATAGCACGATGGGATCTTTTATGTCCACCTGAGAGGGCAGATGGGGCCTCGGTTTTATATCTCATCCAAAAGACAGCACCTCCGACAGTGCAGCAACTCCCTCAGTACTGCACTGGAGTATTAGCCTCGATTATATGCTCAAATTTCTGGAGCGGGACTTGAACCTGTGACCTTCTGATTCAAGAGGCAAAAAGTGTTACCTACTGAGCCACAGCTATTAGTTTGCGCTAGAGGCCTCACTCCCTGGGTGGATAGTTCCAGCTGGCGGTCATTGTCATGGTTACTGGATGCACGCTGGGTTATCGCTCTCAGTGAGTTCTGCATGAATCTCTGCCACGCTAATTGCCTTGTCCAATCACCTTCTTCTGTGGCCCTGGACTGTTGGTTCCCAGTGCCCACAGTCGGCAGCACCAACAGCGAGGGTCTCCCATGGCAACCATCGGCCTAGTCTGACCATTGTTATAAGACATGGCCCTGGGACTTCTCATGTAAAGTTTGGACATAATCAAACTGCTTGATCTAAATTGGAGGATTTGTCATGAAAAGAGAAAATAATGTTCATCCAAATTGCTACATAATCCCAATCGTTATAAAAGCAGAGATTTCAGCACTTGGCAGTGTCTCTCGGAGAGCCTTGTCGCTGCGCTTTTAGTTCTAATGCTGCTGGTTGGACTAGCGGTTCAGTGGGTTAGATGCTGGACTATTCATCTCCTGGGCCTGGGGTCCAGTCCAGCCCAGGCCCTCTGCTGGCTGTACGGGGTCTACAAGGAACAAGCTTCTCACAGTTTTAATGCACGTCCCAGTCGGCACAACAAATCCACTCAAAATTGGCAATCTCCCTCAGCGAGGCCACAGCGTGAGCTGCTCTGGGAAGAGTGTCACACAGGGGTAACAGGTGCTCTTCTGAGGTTGGGCCTGAGACACGTTCTTGCGGCAATGTAGAGGGAGCTCTCCCTGTATCCTTTAATATTTTTCTTCTCCAAGTATTTATCTAATTCCCCCAAACATGTTGGGATTTTCTCAGCTTCAATGGCAGTTGATCAATAGACGCTTACAATAAGTTACAGTTCATATCTTCGAGTAGGTGCGAGGAAACCAGCACCAGTACAGACATCCTGGCACACTAGCTGGAACGAGTAGCCCAGGGAGACTCTCTCTTCCTTCCTTCTGCAGGGGACGTGTCAGTTGTGGCTCAGCGGGCCGCACTCTTATCTCTGAATCAGAAGGTCATAGGTTCTAAGCCCCACTCCTGAGACTTGTAAAGCACATGATCCAGGCTAACAGGGGGTTGTTGAGGGAGTGCTGCACTGTTGGGGGTGCTGTCTTTTGGATGAAGTCTCTGTTTGGGTGAATGTCAAAGATCCTATGACATTATTTGAAGAGCAAGAGAGGTCACCTGCCCAATATTTATCTCTCAACCAACACCACCCAAACAGCTTACTGGTAATCGATCTCATTGCTGCATCAATCTATAAAACAAGTGAAGTGTGCTTGGACCCTTTGAGGAGGTGACAGGTGCTATATAAATGCAAGTTCTTATTTGCTCCGTGCTGACCCCCTTTTAGCAAAGAGGCCAAGATCAGAAGCTGAGAGGATTGTGGGGATTTGACCTTTTGTTCCACCAGTACACTGCACCCCCACCCAACATACCAACTACTGAATGTTTCAAACACAACCATCACTCCCCCAACGGCTGGGTGAGTGAATGTCCCACCCAGGGTGGTACTGAGCCACACAGACCAGGAAGGCCACACCTTCCATCCACGTTCTGTGCCTCGATAGCTGCTCTCAGCACAGAGCCTTGCTGAGGGATGGTGTAATGGAGGTCTCCCAGTCTATCACTGGCTGGAGAGTGAATGTGGGGGGGACCATCGGGTGAGGAGCAGAGCAGAACTCAGACAAAGATACAACATTGACGTGCAGGTCCAGTAAGCCTGCCCCACACCATGATGGCTAGACTATCATGGCTAAACACTTCTTCCCTCCCCTGACCTCCCTGACCTCCCCCCCTTCCCCCTCCCTCACGCCCCCCGCCCACCCCACCTCCGCCTCAGACCCATTCTCGCAATCTCCTGGGAGAGGCAAAAAAAATACCCTGGAAAAATCCTCTCCAATCTCCTCAGGCGGTCGGAACCAGTCCAGGAGATCACACGGACCCAAGTGTTATCCATAAGTCAACTCAGCTCGATGAGAGGTGGTCCTTTTTTTCCCAGAAAAGAAGGACCATGGAACAAATTTCTGGCTTTTGCGGTGAGTGCTGATTCGATAAACCCTTTGGAAGAGTGCTGGGACCAGTTCCTGGACTGGTGCCGAGATCACGTCAGACAAGAGGTAAGTGTCCTGGAATATAAATCAGGATCAATGTGGTCTCCTGAACCAGTCCTGATCGCTTGGGGGATGGGGGGGGGGTGGGTTGGAGAGGAATTTTCCAGGCTTCTGCCTCTCCCAAGAGATCACATGGCTCCTGGTGTGTAGGGAGTGCCTGAGTGGTGATACAATGGGCATCTTCACTGTATGGGGCAGGCGAGGAGGATCAGCCGGGCTCTTCCTGTCTGACATTTTCATTTCTTCGTATATTGTGATGCCTCGTGTGATGGAATAGCTTGCCCACGCTCACTGATGGGCTCTCAGGGGAAGAACGGTACCCTTGGAATTGTACCCCAGCTTGATGTCAGTGCCTTGAAGAGGGGGTTAGATTTTGAGTAGGGAGGGACTGTGTTCAACACTGTATCACAATCCACTTGTTCTGTGTTATAATTCCGACAGGGACATTGAAGGAAATGATTTAACACTCGTGGCAAAGCAGTCAGTTTTCCCTTTGCAGCATTAAATAAAATCCTTATCCGACCGTAGCACTTTCTTGGCAGATGCGCTGCGGTTTTTTGTAAAGGGAATGAGCTGTCCAGAGGCTTCTGCAGGAAGCAGGGCCTGTGAGAAAAGGTGTGAGCTGCCAGAACAGCTAATGGCTGGGCAGGGCCGCTGACAGCTCCGCTGACAGTAGTAACAGCTGTGGCCCCCTGTGTGCCTGACCCACCATGTCAGAGGAATCAACAGTTCCTCTTAGCCAGGGCCAAGGAACTGTCTGGCACTGGAACCGAGAACTATTACGACAGGACGAAATAGGCCTCACCTGTTTCAGCCTGTTATTATAAACCACCGGAAAATCTTCACTCCCATTCTTTTTTATATGGGAAAAAAACTAAATATTAATACTTGGTGGAGCCCTCGGGGGCTGATTGACCCTGGGCGCTTCGCAAGGAAGGGTCTGAGCGCAGGGATAATAGACGCTCACAACACACTGTGGGCTCCCTCCCCTGCACAGCACTAGGTCCCATCGTAAGGAAAGTGATGGGTGGCATTGTTGTTGTTGTATCTTCTGCTCACTTGGGGAACAGTGAGAGGCAGTGGGGGGATTAACAGTCTGACAGGCCGTGACCGTCTCTATACCGGCCGATCGGGGGGTTAGTCCAATCCGGGGGGAGGGTTTTATGGGCTCCCACAACCCATACGATGAGGGGAGGGGGGGGGTCACCCGCACCCCCCGGACACGAACATCCCGCTGGATGTCAACCCGGAATTCAGAGCCGGAGCTCCGGTCTCCGCTCTCCAGGATTGTCTGGAGCTCCAATCTCCAGTCTCCGGGATTGTCTGGAGCTCCGTTCTCCAGTCTCCGGGATTGTCTGGAGCTCCGTTCTCCAGTCTCCGGGACTGTCTGCAGCTCCGTTCTCCAGTCTCCGGGACTGTCTGGAGCGGGGTTCGAACCCTGCACCTTCTGACTCAGGTGGGAATACTATCACTGAACCAAAGGCTCGCTCCTATAGGTGGGTGAGTGGGTATCATTTTGACACGCGCGCACCCTGGTAGCTCAGTTAGTCACTGCACTGCCCAGTGTGGTACTTAACCTCACGGAGCAGCACCACGGCCCCAGGATCCATCCCTGGTCTGTGCAGAGTCAATTGATTTCAGCAGGGGCTCTGGCTGGGGTGCTGCAATTGGCCTCAGTGCCCCTGAGTTAGGGGGAGGAATATGAACGGAACAAATATCGGCCGTTCCTACATCGTCAGTGGGTCAAAATCCTGGAACTCCCTTCCTAACAGCACTGTGGGAGAACCTTCACCACATGGACTGCAGTGGTTCAAGAAGGCGGCTCACCACCACCTTCTCAAGGGCAATTAGGGATGGGCAATAAATGCCGGCCTCGCCAGCGATGCCCACACATTTCTGATCCTTGTTACGATCTAGTGACTCCTGCTGGAAAATGGGCTCAGCTGCGATGCTCTTCATGGACAAATAGCCTGCCTACACTCACATGAAGAATGGCCACTTGGGTGAAGTAGCAGAGGGCTGCTAGCACCTGTACTTGGTGTGTCACCAGGTATAGATATTCCTTTAACCCAGCCTCTAAAGTCAAGGTTGTGTCAGTATCTGACCTGGTGATTGTGAGGGTGAGATCGAGTGACGGAGGGCTGGTCTCCTTTCCCTCGAATGGCGAAGGGGTTTCCACACTTTCAGCACCTGAAATGAAAGAGAAGGACAAGGGTCAGCTTGTGGTGTGAAGGGAGAGCAGAGAGAGAGAGAGAGAGCGAGAAGTGGGTGCTGAAAGCATCTGCAGTTTGTTATACAGAGTGTGTAGAGTGCGATAGAAGTCAGGAGGGACAAAAAGTATAAGGTGTGAAGAGACCAGTGTGGCCAGTCACCGTCACCTCAACACCTCCCCCACCACGAGAGCAGGCAGGCTTTCTTCGAGGGGAGAGAGGGTATGCAGGCGGGCACTACAGGAGTGCTGTGCACTCCCAGGAGGATTGGGCGCCTGTTACACACCCCAATGTCCCACTGCAGCCAATGGAACAAATAGTCAGGCCAGCAGCGTATAACTTTCCGCCAATACACTATCGCCCGTTTCACACCAATACACTATCGCCCGTTTCACACCAATACACTATCGCCCGTTTCACACCAATACACTATCGCCCGTTTCACACCAATACACTATCGCCCGTTTCACGCCAATACACTATCGCCCGTTTCACGCCAATACACTATCGCCCGTTTCACACCAATACACTATCGCCCGTTTCACGCCCCGGCCAATGTGGACTTTTACCCCCATTGTATTTGGGGGGAGCAAAACCTTGTAGAACCATACAGCACCGAAGGAGGCCATTTGGCCGATCATGCCTGTGCTAGCTCTTTGACAGGGCTATCCGATGTTGGTGAAATGAAAAAAGAATGGAACATTTAACAGTTGTTGAAGGGAGCGAGTTTTAAGAGGAGATAAGGCAAATTGGTACAAACCCCACTTCGATACCACAATTAATCTGGTATTTAGCAAGAGAGATATATAATATGAAAAAGGAGTTTTATTTAATTTTCAATGTAATCGGACTAATTTCTGTCTGACCTTTAAAAGTTGACAATTCGGGTAGTTCACAGGACGTCATGTGAAGAGTCTGGAGGTTCGGGATAACTAAAACCATGTGATGGACAATTATATCTCCCCCCTCCTTCCCGTCCCCCCCTAGGATCTTTAACTGAGACCAACTGACACAGCTGCCTGTTGCAGTGAAGGACATTTTTGTCTCTCCTCTGTTTAACACTCTTGTGTCCTATTTTAAACAGTCTGACTTTTGTTTGATATTTAATAAGCAGTGCCGATCAAATGACTGACATTACATGCAGCCCTGCAATCATGCGTGCAGTTATTTTATCAATGGTCGTATTTAGTTTTTTAGCGATAAACAAGTGGTTATGAGGCTTTGTTGCTTGTGAGGGTCTGACGAGGTGCTGCAGGGTACGGACTTTGAAGACATACAAGGCGGAAAGCATCGTAACCACAGTATCCTCCCTTCTTCACTTGGAGTGTAGCTGGGAGGCCTTTTGTTGACACATAAGTTACATCTTTGTGAGCTCTTATCTTCATTTCATAATAATGATATTTTTTTTAATTTGAATTTATTGAAGTTTGAATTTGCCCTCAGATTCCCACTTTATTGGATTAAAGTTTTATCCCTTTACTTAAGGAGTTTTTTTCCAGTTCTGTCCTGTTTAGGTTTTATCCTAACTCATTTCTCTTCGTAATTAATATTGAGAATTCCCCTCTTGCCCCCGATTTGCCTCCTTCTTCCTGAATACGTTGATCCTGTCTGCCCTCCGCTATCTCTCCCCAGCAGATATAAGCCTAGACGGTAAGGGTCAGTCGGATATTTAACCGTGAGGGTCATCATCGTCTTTGAGCAGGACCTGCCCTCACCTGACATCCACATCCAACATGGGTTACTGGACCGTGATCAGGAGCAGGAACCCTGGCTAATTTCCCCTCTCTCTAACCCAGGGGTCACTGGACCGTGATCAGGAGCAGGAACCCTGGCTAATTTCCCCTCTCTCTAACCCAGGGGTCACTGGACAGTGATCAGGATCAGGAACCCTGGCTGATTGCCCCTCTCTCTAACCCAGGGGTCACTGGACAGTGATCAGGATCAGGAACCCGGGCTGATTTCCCCTCCCTCTAACCCAGGGGTCACTGGACAATGATCAGGAGCAGGAACCCTGGCTGATTACCCCTCTCTCTAACCCAGGGGTCACTGGACAGTGATCAGGAGCAGGAACCCTGGCTGATTTCCCCTCTCTCTAACCCAGGGGTCACTGGACAGTGATCAGGAGCAGGAACCCTGGCTGATTTCCCTTCTCTCTAACCCAGGGGTCACTGGACAGTGATCAGGAGCAAGAACCCTGGCTGAATGCCCCTCTCTCTAACCCAGGGGTCACTGGACAGTGATCAGGAGCAGGAACTCTGGCTGATTGCCCCTCTCTCTAACCCAGGGGTCACTGGACAGTGATCAGGAGCAGGAACCCTGGCTGATTTCCCCTCTCTCCAACCCTGGGGTCACTGGACAGTGATCAGGAGCAGGAACTCTGGCTGATTGCCCCTCTCTCTAACCCAGGGGTCACTGGACAGTGATCAGGAGCAGGAACCCTGGCTGATTTCCCCTCTCTCCAACCCTGGGGTCACTGGACAGTGATCAGGAGCAGGAACTCTGGCTGATTTCCCCTCTCTTTGTCCCAGAGCCACTGAGACTAAATCTCCTGCCCGAGCTAAGATCTTCTGACTCAGCACAGACTGGGGTTTGAACCTGGCCTGGATTTGAGTGTATTCTATGACTTGCTTTAGACGTTGTGGGGTTGTAAGAAGCTGGGATTTGTCTGCTTTTGTCTGGACTCACTTAGCTGTGAATATTATTAAAAATGGCAACCAGATCATTCATTGACTACAGTCAATTACAGTCATGTACATAATTGATAAGTGTATCATTAAGTTAAATGTATGAAAGTTTATTTTGGAAAGAAAAACTGTCTCTCTGTCTATTTAAATATAATTAATGTAGTACATCCATGCTCAATAAACCATATAAATAAATCATCATCATTTCAGAAATAATATGTTTTGCTGAAAAATTATATTCATTAAAACAAAATGTTAGTTCCTCTTTGTTAAGTATAATAATCTGCTTTAAGATTTGGTCAGGGTTCTAACCAAGATGCTGCTGAGAGTCTTCCCAACATCATATCACACTGTCTTTATCAAACCAGGCAAATATATTTAGTACTGGGATAGAGGCCATTGCTGTTCTCATCTGCAATCTAGCCTGGCTTAGAGTCAGATCAATAAGCTTCCCCCCCTCACCCGGCATTGCCTGGTACAACCCAGGGGGTGCAGCACAGATTCACCGGAATGATTCCGGGGCTTAGAGGGTTAAATGATGAGGACAGGTTGCATAAACTTGGTTTGTATTCCCTTGAGTTTAGAAGGTTATGGGGTGATCTAATCAAGGTGATTAAAATGATAAAAGGATTCGATAGAGTAGATACAGAGAAGCTATATTCTCTGATGGGGAATCAAAAACAGAGGGACACAATCTTAAAATTAGAGCCAGGCCATTTGGAGCGAAATCAGGAAGCACTTTTTCACACAAAAGGGTAGTAGAAATCTGAGATTCTTTCTCTCAAAAGGCTGTGGATGCTGGGACATTTGGAGTCACAGGTATAGCACGGGTTAGATACAGAGTAAAGCTCCCTCTACACTGTCCCATCAAACACTCCCAGGGTAGGTACAGCACGGGTTAGATACAGAGTAAAGCTCCCTCTACACTGTCCCATCAAACACTCCCAGGGCAGGTACAGCACGGGTTAGATACAGAGTAAAGCTCCCTCCACACTGTCCCATCAAACACTCCCAGGGCAGGTACAGCACGGGTTAGATACAGAGTAAAGCTCCCTCTACACTGTCCCATCAAACACTCCCAGGGCAGGTACAGCACGGGTTAGATACAGTGTAAAGCTCCCTCTACACTGTCCCATCAAACAATCCCAGGGCAGGTACAGCACGGGTTAGATACAGAGTAAAGCTCCCTCTACACTGTCCCATCAAACACTCCCAGGGCAGGTACAGCACGGGTTAGATACAGAGTAAAGCTCCCTCTACACTGTCCCATCAAACACTCCCAGGGCAGGTACAGCACGGGTTAGATACAGAGTAAAGCTCCCTCCACACTGTCCCATCAAACACTCCCAGGGCAGGTACAGCACGGGTTAGATACAGAGTAAAGCTCCCTCTACACTGTCCCATCAAACACTCCCAGGGCAGGTACAGCACGGGTTAGATACAGAGTAAAGCTCCCTCCACACTGTCCCATCAAACACTCCCAGGGCAGGTACAGCACGGGTTAGATACAGAGTAAAGCTCCCTCTACACTGTCCCATCAAACACTCCCAGGGCAGGTACAGCACGGGTTAGATACAGTGTAAAGCTCCCTCTACACTGTCCCATCAAACACTCCCAGGGCAGGTACAGCACGGGTTAGATACAGAGTAAAGCTCCCTCTACACTGTCCCATCAAACACTCCCAGGGCAGGTACAGCACGGGTTAGATACAGAGTAAAGCTCCCTCTACACTGTCCCATCAAACACTCCCAGGGCAGGTATAGCACGGGTTAGATACAGAGTAAAGCTCCCTCTACACTGTCCCATCAAACACTCCCAGGGCAGGTACAGCACGGGGTAGACACAGAGTAAAGCTCCCTCTACACTGTCCCATCATACACTCTTAGGTCAAATACGTTGCCTGTTAGATGTTTTTTATTTATTTGTTGTCACAATGTTGTCAATTCTGGCAAAGCAGTATTTATTGTCCATCCCAAGTTGCCCTGAGAAGATGTTGGTGGGCCTTCTCCTTGAACCAACTCAGTCCGCGTGATGGTGATGCTCCCACAATCTTGTTAGGCAAGGAATTCCGAGATATTGACTCAGTGGTTGATGAAGAGAGGCGATATATGTCTAATTCAGGAAGGTATGTGACTTATAAGGGGAACTTGAAGGTGATCGTGTTCCCATGACATTGCTGCACATGTCCTCAGTGGTAGACATTGCGGGGCTGGGAGGTGCTGTCCAAGTAAGCTTGGTGAGTTGCCGCAGTGTATCCTGTAATCAAACGTCCTGCAGTCCCAGTGCACCATCGATGGAGGGAGTGGATAGTGAGTTCAGTGGCAGAGTTGAACAGCTCTGTCCTGGATGGTGTTGAGCTTTGTAACAGTTGTTACCACTGCACCCATCCAGGTGAGTGGAGAGTGTTCCATTGCACTCGTGACTTGAGCCTTGTAGATGGTGGAGAGGTTTTGAGGGGTCAGGAGGTGAGTCACCTGTTGTAGAATACCCAACCTCTGCCCTGCTCTTGTAGGCATTGTGTTAATGTGGCTGGTCCTG
Source organism: Heptranchias perlo (assembly GCF_035084215.1). Lineage (NCBI taxonomy): Eukaryota > Metazoa > Chordata > Chondrichthyes > Hexanchiformes > Hexanchidae > Heptranchias > Heptranchias perlo. The sequence goes on along the minus strand of NC_090356.1, from coordinate 2,553,421 downwards.
TTCAGCTCCTGGTCAGTGGAGACCTCTGAGATGCTGACGGTGGGGAGATGGCCGAGTTCCCTCTTGATTGAGATAACCATTATCTGGCACTTATGTAGCGCGACTGTTACCTGCCATTTGTCAGCTTAACCCTGGATGTCATCCAGGTCCTGCTGTAGGCTGGTATGGGCTGCTTCATTATCAAAGGAGTTGTGAATGGAGCTGAAGATTTGGGAATTGCCGGCGAACAGCCCCACTCCTGACCTTAAGATGCAGGAAAGGTCAATAATGAAGCAGCTGAAGATGGTTAGGCCAAGGAACTTCCCTCAGGAACTCCTGCAACGATGTACGGGGGCTGCGATGATTGGCCTCTGACAATTAGGACCATATTTATGTCAGGTATGACTCCAGTCACTGGAGGGTTTTGCCTTTGACCCCCATTCTTAATTTTGCTAGAGTTCCTTGGTGCCATATTCGGTTGAAAGCTGCCTTGATCTTGAGGGCACGTACTCTCACCTCGTCTCTGGTATTCAGTTCTTGTGTGCGTGTCTGGATCAAGACAGTGAGGAGTAATATTTCCATAACCCACACTAAGCCCTCCCTGTGTAGACTGCGAAGTTAGGGCCAATTTGCACTGAATTATTGGCAGTTTTTTGCAGAGATTCACAATCATTAGGAACTGGGACACAACCATCCCATCAGCCTGGGCTGGATTCAAACCACACACGTAGTATTAGAAAGAAAGACTTGCATTTATATAACGGCTTTCATGACCTCAGGACGTCCCAAACGCTTTACAGCCAATAAAGTACTTTTGAAGTGTAGCCACTGTTGTAGTGTAGGGAAAAATGGCAGCCAATTTACGCACAGCAAGATCCCACAAACAGCAGTGAGATAAATGAGCAGATAATCTGTTTTACTGTTGTTGGTTGAGGGACAAATGTTGGCCAGGACACCGGGGAGAACTCCCCTGCTCTTCTTCTAATAGTGGCCGTGGGATCTTTTATGTCCACCTGAGAGGGGCAGACGGGGCCTCAGTTTAACATCTCATCCAAAAGACGGTGCAGCAGACAATGTTCATGTGTTATCATTAAATAATGTGACCCATTCAAGAAGCTGGGAGGGAGAAGCATTTAGTTAGTTGATGGACCTTGATGATGAGACGAGGCGGAGAAATGATTGGACACAAGTTTGCAGGTGCAGCAATAAATTCCAGCCTTGTCAGTCTGCTATCTGTTGTTTACAAACCGGCTTTCTCAATTCTCCACCTAGGGGGCTTGACTTTCTTGCCAACAAGGGGCAATTATTCTTTGCATCTGTCCACATGTGAGGAAGGAGGCACATGATCACACGGGGCGAGGAAACACAAACGAGTGTAAACGATGTCTTTGTGGAGACTGCCGGACCCACACACCGGCACCTTTGTGCCAGACCCACACACCGGCACCTTTGTGCCAGACCCACACACCGGCACCTTTGTGCCAGACCCACACACCGGCACCTTTGTGCCAGACCCACACACCGGCACCTTTGTGCCAGACCCACACACCGGCACCTTTGTGCCAGACCCACACACCGGCACCTTTGTGCCAGACCCACACACCGGCACCTTTGTGCCAGACCCACACACCGGCACCTTTGTGCCAGACCCACACACCGGCACCTTTGTGCCAGACCCACACACCGGCACCTTTGTGCCAGACCCACACACCGGCACCTTTGTGCCAGACCCACACACTGGCACCTTTGTGCCGGCCCCACACAACTCACTGTCCCTCAAATGATCTCCACGCTGCCTCAGGCTCAGCGTCACCGTGAAGATGTGACTGAAGTTCAAGGCAGAAGTTGTGTTCTGACAACAAATACCACCAACCGAGCAATGTGTCAGTGATAGCGACCCCACTGGCTCAGTGGGTACTTACAGAAGAGGGAGGTCCCAGGTCCTAGCCCTAGTTTGTGCCAAATTAGTGCATCTAAGGTTGACAGTGGAATCGTTACAGTTAGTGTCAGTATCCCTGGGACAGTGAGAGCAGAACGTCAGCCTGTGCTCCCATTCCTGATCTCGATCCAGTGTCCCCTGTGGGAAAGTGCGCAGTGGTGGATGTCAGGTGAGAACAGACTTGGGATCAGCCGCCAGGTCTTCCATGGTCAAATAGCCTGTTAACACTCACTGTCTCGGCTCACACCGGTATCAGCAGTTGGGCACGGTACTACGGGTGACGGATGTCGGTGGAATTGTGTCCCTGCACCAGACCGTACCTTATGGAAAGGGGAGAACATGGGAACAGAGAGAGAAAAAAGGTTAATTTTCCCTTCTAGTTTATCTCAAGACCACAAAAGTGGTCACCCAGCAATGGTTTCCCAGGGAATAATCGTTACACAGGAGTGATTATACAGAGAATAATGGATACTAAGGAGTAATTATACAGAGAATAATGGATACACAGGAGTGATTATACAGAGAATAACGGATACACGGGAGTGATTATACAGAGAATAATGGATACACAGGAGTGATTATACAGAGAATAATGGATACTAAGGAGTAATTATACAGAGAATAATGGATACACAGGAGTGATTATACAGAGAATAATGGATAGACAGATTTTCAGCTAGGAGAAATTAATTTATACTCTCTGAATCTGTAACCTATCCAGAGAGCTGTGCAGTCCATATATTTTCTGCATGGTGCCATTGGCACTGAAGGTTTACTGATTCACTAACTGTACCGTTAAGGCGTGATCATTTTCTGTAACTATTAGAAATAACACAGCCCCAAAATTAAATTTTTTCCCAAATTTGCCCCTCCTGTCCTGAAGACAACGGGGATTATTTCGAGTAGTTTCGAGCTGCCTCCTCGTACCTTACCCAAATAGCCAAGACTGTTAGCCAAGGCGGTAAGTGTTGGTGGCCTGTTCGACCATGGAAAGCATCGCAGCGAATCCTGACCCTCTCCTTACCCAACGTCAGCCCAGTGGCAGTCACGGAACAGAAATCCGGGCAGATTTTTTCCCTTTTTTAAATTTAGAGACACTGAAGCCATTTGCTGATCTAACTGCCAGCAAGCAGGGACCAACTAAAGCAACACAGACCAGTAAATGGATCCTGTAAGCAATGCCATGAGAGATCACCAGGATATTAAAATAAATTAGAAAGCTTAACTTTATTTTTTTTTAACAAGAACCTTCCTGAAACATCTCCCATTTTCCTCAGTGTCCCCTTGATTGAAAACATCTTGTAATTTCACACCTGGGGTCTGTGCCCACTCCTTGGACTTGACGGTAAACAAATCAAAATCTCTTCCTACTGTGGAACGGCAGAAATGCCATGTGACAAAGTGTGACAAAAGGGACCATCAATCCTGTCACACAGTTCAAATGAAGTTAAAGATAAAATGGCAGTTCATTCCCGACGCTGTACACATCTTAAATGCCACAGAATCAGTCTCACTTGAGTTAGATATTTACTGAGACGCCACAGCTGTTGACGTGCTAAATGCTCCAGTCTCAATCTTAATCTTCCCTTTCAGCGTGTCCCGTGATGGGCAACCTATGGGCTGGCACCTGCCTCCAGTGCTTTCAGAACAAGATGGGCACTCCCTCCCTCCCCATGAAGATGCTCGCCCGTTTGATTGGGTATCGATCCACGGTCACTGGCTCCCGCTCCCAAGTGGCCATTCCTCATATGTGAACCTAAACAATGGATATTGGTAGGCTATTCAACCATGGGTTTATCACGGCCAAGCCCCATCCTGCCCCCACCTGACATGCACACATGCACACTGACACATATATACATACACATATACCACACACAGACACATACACACACATATAAACACACATACTTACATATACACATGCACATTGACATGCATACACATATATACACATACACAGACATACATATATACACATCTACACATGCACACTGACATACATACACACACACATATACACATATACACACACACACACACGTGCTCACACACACTCACATGTTCCAGGAGGTGGTCCATGGTTAGCAATCAGCAGCAGGATCCCAGGACGATTTTCCTGTCCCGAACACAAAGGTTGAGAGGTTGATGGTGTTACCCCAACAGACTGGGTATTGAAGCTGGGATCTTCTGGTCTGTATGACTTGGTGCTGATGGTGGTGATAGACAGGTTCAACATTAATGAACCAGCAACTCGTTGTGTGGTAGATTCTTTACAACTCAAACTGCTTCTTTCTCCAGTCACCTCTCTCACATTGTTCATCCAGGGCCGGGCAGTTCCAGAGTGTCGAGAGTAGCAACAAGCCTGATGTGCTTTTAACATCAGTCGTGTGGGCACATAAACCATGTGATAGAACAGTCAGGGTGTCAGTCGTACGACAACAGGGGAGAAACACGGAGCCAAAGTCAAATCTTCATAAGAATGGAATTTAGAAAATTAAAGTTCTGACTATTTTTCGGACAAGATTTTGTTCACAGAACTATGACTAATCTTCACCCATCAATGAATTTGTAAAATCATCCAGTGCCAGTCAATGTCAGTCATTTTTAGGTAGTGATAGCCAGTGCTAGTCAGTGTCTGCCAGTGATAGACAGTGATAGTCAGTGTCTGCCAGTGCTAGTCAGTGTCTGCCAGTGCTAGTCAGTGTCTGCCAGTGATAGTCAGTGTTGACCTGTGATACCCAGTGCCAGTCAGTATCTGCCAATGATAGCCAGTGCCAATCAATGCCAGTCGGTGCCATATTGAAAAACAATTAATGGAGAGGGAGAAATGGTAAGTGATGTGGGAGTGAGCATTGCTCGACTCGGTACTTGAGCTGTCTCAAGCATGTGATTTAAATCACTGCCCCGAGTGTATGAAAACAAACAGGGAGAACAAGCTGTGTGTTATAGCTCACAGGAGGGCTGGCATCATTACCACACTCTTTCCTCATCCCTTTCTTTCCTCTTCACACACAATAAAAGACACAAAGTTATCAAAGTGTCCGATTAATCCCGTAGTTCTCCAGACTGTGAAAGGAATCCCCTGGTTCCCTGACAGTGTCTTTGGCCTGCAATATTAATGCAGCCTGGGACCTCCTGAGACTGGGGTGAAGGCACACAGTTGGGGGCACGCTCGCTAACTCTGCATCGAACCCCTCTGTCCCCCCCCTGTTCACTCCTTCATCAGACGAGAGCTGTAACTTTGACAATTTTCTTTTTCAATCAAAAATTTGACTGAAATTGCAAATATGATTATAATGACATCCCGATCTGGTTTCTCATTCGAAAACTCTGGAGGCAGAATGATTTAATCATTTGATAGTGGTCTGGTGGTGTGGGATTAAGGACGGATCACTGAGAAAGGATATCGATGGCATTGGATTCACTGATTGTCACTAACGTCCCAGTGAGGCACTGACAATCAGCATCGAAAATGACAACAACACAGCAGACAGGTTGTTAAACTGCTTCCTGTATGGCTGTGAGGAGGACGAGGGCTGCAGTGCCCAGTCATTGAATATATTCAAGGCTGAGATCGATAGATTTTTGGACTCCAGGGGAATCAAAGGATATGGGGATCGGGCAGGAAAGTGGAGTTGAGGTCAAAGATCAGCCATGATCTGATTGAATGGCGGAGCAGGCTCGAGGGGCCGAATGGCCTATTCCTGCTCCTATTTCTTATGTTCTTATGAAAAAATTCCCGGTTTTATCTCAGTCTCTCGGTTATTGTGTAGAGGACGTTTTTTTTAAAAAGTCATTCTTGGGATGTGTGCATTACTGGCAAGGCTGGCATCTATTGCACAACAATGTTGGGAGTCACATATAGGCCAGACAATGACGACAACAACAACAACTTGCATTTATATAGCGCCTTTAACATAGTAAAACGTCCCAGGGCGCTTCACAGGAACGATTATCAAACAAAATTTAACATCGAGACATACAAGGAGATATTAGGACAGGTGACCAAAAGCTTGGTCAAAGAGATAGGTTTTAAGGAGCATCTTAAAGAAGGAGAGAGAGGTGGAGAGGTTTAGGGAGGGAATTCCAGAGCTTAGGGCCCAGGCAGCTGAAGGCACGGCCGCCAATGGTGGAGCGATTAAAATCGGGGATGTGCAAGAGGTCGGAATTGGAGGAGTGCAGAGATCTCGGAGGGTTGTAGGGCTGGAGGAGGTTACAGAGATAGGGAGGGGCGAGGCCATGGAGGGATTTGAAAACAAGGATGAGAATTTTAAAATCGAGACGTTGCTGGACTGGGAGCCGATGTAGGTCAGCGAGCACAGGGGGTGATGGGTGAACGGGACTTGGTGCGAGTTAGGATACAGGCAGCAGAGTTTTGGATGAGCTGAAGTTTATGAAGGGTGGAAGATGGGAGGCCGGTCAGGAGAGCATTGGAATAGTCCAGTCTGGAGGTAACAAAGGCATGGGTGAGGGTTTCAGCAGCAGATGAGCTGAGGGAGGGGCGGAGACGGGCGATGTTACGGAGGTGGAAGTTGGCGGTCTCGGTGATGGAGTGGATATGGGGTCAGAAGCTCACCTCAGGGTCAAATAGGACACTGAGGTTGAGACAGTGGCCAGGGTAAGACCGGGTAAGGAGGGCACGTTTCCTTCCCTAAAGGGCGTTAGTTCAATTAGCCCAAATCCCACCATGACAGTTTGAAAATTTGAACTCAGTTAAAAAAATCTGAAATAAAAAGCTGGTCTCAGTAAAAGTGACCGTGAAGCTGTCGGATTGTCATAAAAACCCAACTGGTTCACTAATGTCCTTTAGGGAAGGAAACCTGCCGTCCTTACCCGGTCTGGGCCTATATGTGACTCCAGTCCCACACCAATGTGCTTGACTCTTAACTGCCCTTGCAAACCCTTCAGTTTGTATCAAAACCGCTGCAGTGGTTCAAGATGGCGGCCCACCACCACCTTCTCGGGACAACTAGGGATGGGCAATAAATGCCGGCCTCACCAGTGACGCCCACATCTCAAGAATGATTTTTAAAAAAGCAGGTTTGGTGATTTCACAAACTGAAAAGAAAAAGGACTTGCATTTATATAGCGCCTTTCACGACCTCAGGATGTCCCAAAGCGCTTTACAGCCAATGAAATACTTTTGAAATGTAGTCACTGTTGTAATGTAGGAAATGCAGCAGCCAATTTGCGCACAGCAAGATCCCACAAACAGCAATGTGATAATGACCAGATAATCTATTTTTTTTAGTGATGTTGGTTGAGGATAGACATTAGCCAGGACTCCAGGGAGAACTCCCCTGCTCTTCTTTGAATTGTGGCCATGAAGATCTTTTATGTCCACCTGAAAGGGCAGATAAGGCTTCCCTTTAAAATCTCATTCAATAGATGGCACCTCTGACAGTGCAGCACTACCTCAGTGCTGCATTAGAGTGTCAGCTTGGATTATGGGCTCAAGTGCCTTAGAGTGAGACCTGAACCCACAATCTTCTAACTCAGAGGCAAGAATGCTGCCAACTGAGCCACAGCTGACATGACTGCTAGACTTTGTGGGTGTTTTTTGAACCCTGGCTGTAAATTAACTCCTAACTCTCACTCAACTGTGGCAATGTGTGGGAAATGTGATTTATTTGAAGCAGTGGATGACAGTGAGTTACTGCACTGGTCACACCGTGTCAGAGCAGCCCGTGAGATGGGGAGATGACACTGTCAGCCCTCAGTAACTGCATCAAGTGACTCTTGGGCACCACAGTCAGGAAATTATTGTCTAACTTCAATGTAATATTAAGAGCCTTTTTTTTAATATAAATTCAGGAGCGTAGACAGAGAGAACTTTGGTTTTTACAGCAGTTTTTAAAGCTTTGCCCTTTGAGAGGCCTTTTTACTGTAAAACATGTAACGGTCTGTGTCTCACAGGCACTTAAAGCAGATGTGTGAATAATATTAACAGGTGTATGAGGGAATCTGATTTACTTACTCACATTTGCTGCACATTGTTCCAGCACTGACTAAAGGCTCCAACAGTCTAGGTAACAAATTAAGTATTTCCAGAGAGTGATTGTTGTGATTTTTGGTGAATTTTGTGTTTATTAAGGTGAAGGATGTTAGTGGCAGGGATTCAACATTTTCCACTTCAGGCACCCACTGCCAGCATCAAACACTCCCAGGGCAGGTACAGCACGGGTTAGATACAGAGTAAAGCTCCCTCTACACTGTCCCATCAAACACTCCCAGGGCAGGTACAGCACGGGTTAGATACAGAGTAAAGCTCCCTCTACACTGTCCCATCAAACACTCCCAGGGCAGGTACAGCACGGGTTAGATACAGAGTAAAGCTCCCTCTACACTGTCCCATCAAACACTCCCAGGGCAGGTACAACACGGGTTAGATACAGAGTAAAGCTCCCTCTATACTGTCCCATCAAACACTCCCAGGGCAGGTACAGCACGGGTTAGATAGAGTGTCGAGGGAGCTTTAGTCTGTATCTAACCCTGTTCTTTGAAACAGGTTACCGTGCAGAATAAAAGCCAAAGGCAAACTGGGAGACTCTGATCTGTTGGTTTTCATACAGAGCCATCTTGTGGTTATTGTCAAAATAACAGAAACTGTTCCAATATTTCACCTCATGGAAACACACTGGGGTGGGATTTCTGGCTGTCCCCCACTCTATTTTTTGTTTTGGTTGTTTGTAAATGCCACCTGAACCCCAAAATGGTAATGGAGCTTCATGTGTAATGATTTTGGGGGATGGATGCATGGACTGTCAAGGACACACAGAAAGATGGTAAATTGAATAAAGAAAAAAGAGCATGGGACTGAGATTAAGAAATAAAGTTTGTCACATTGCTTGGGAAATCCCAAGGCACTTTGCAAGCGATTAATTGTTTTGAAGTGAAGTCATTGTTACTACACAGGTAAACGTGACAAATATTTTGTGCACAGCCGGATCCCAGAAGCAGCAGTGAGATGAACGACAGGTTAATCTATTTTAGTGGTGTTAGTTTAAGGATAAATGTTAGCCAGGACATCAGGAGAACTCCCTACTCTTGTCCATGTAGAGCCACGGGCCTTTCACATCTGCCTCAGCAGCCGGGGCCTCGGTTTAATGTCCCCATCCAAAAGATGTCCCCTCCGACAGTGCAGCACTCCCTCAGCACTGCACTGCAGTAACAGCTTAGATTACATGCTCAAGTCCTGAGGTGGGTCTCAAACCCACTCCTTCTGACTCACAAGCGAGAGGTGCTACCAGTGGGCCCAGCTGATTAGAATAAATAATTGCAGGAGGAAAGTTAGGGGGAAACGGCAGAGCGAATGACCTCCTTCTGTACCAGAATTCCTGATTCTCTGAATGTATGTTGTGGACTTTGTGCTGGATTTCCCTCTGCTACTCCGTCCGTGACCGGAAATCAGGCTATAATTGGGGGGCAAGGCCTATCCCTGGGTTCCCACCTCAAGCTCAATTTCCCTCTCCCTTGATCGATATGCAAGAGGCTGGCGGGGAGGTGAGGGACAAGCAGGCCCCCCATTTCCCTCACTGCTGCTGTCCCTGCGGCTCTCAGTGACCAGCAGTAAGGTGGAATCACAGACTCTTCCACTACAGGAGGCCAATTGCGTCTCTGCAACTCTTTGAAAGAGCTATCCAATTAATCCCACCCCCTGCTCTTTCCCCACAGCCTGGCAAATGTTTCCTTTTCAAGTATTTATCCAATTTGCTTTTAAAAGTTATACACGTGCTGCATTATAACCCAATCGGCCTGGATTCTGATTGCAGTCGCTGGTGTTCAGTGTTTTTGCAGGGATTGAGAGTGAAAACTGTGGGTCAGTCTGAGGTCACGTGTCCCCTTGTGATTGACAGACACGATCCGGGGTTCCACTGCGGGTCAGAGTGCGACAAGATGGCGGCGCCCCAGTAGTCGGCTGTGAGAGCGCGGAAGGCAGCGGTGAGTCCGGGGGAGAGAGTGGGCCCCGAGCCCCGGGCCCGGCGGGGAGTCCGGGGGAGAGAGTGGGCCCCGAGCCCGGGCCCGGCGGGAGTCCGGGGGGAGAGAGTGGGCCCCGAGCCCCGGGCCCGGCGGGGAGTCCGGGGGAGAGAGTGGGCCCCGAGCCCCGGGCCCGGCGGGGAGTCCGGGGACAGGGGGCGGGGGTGAGGGGTGGCGGGAGGCCCGGGCGAGAGGAGAGGCGCGGGCTCTGGGTGTGAGTCGGGCCGCGGCCCCGAAACGCCCCTAATGCCGGCCCCAAAGTCTCTCACCCCTTCCCGGGGCTTCCGGCCCCCCTCCCGGCCCCAGACACTGGGTGTGGGCAGGGTATTCGACTGTGGGAGGCGTCAGGGCCGCGGCGGGTCCGGGGGGTGATTAGGGGGAGTGGGGGGTGACCTGGGGGGGGTGACTAGGGGGAGTGGGGGGGTGACCTGGGGGGGGTGACTAGGGGGAGTGGGGGGGTGACCTGGGGGGGGTGACTAGGGGGAGTGGGGGGGTGACCTGGGGGGGGTGACTAGGGGGAGTGGGGGGGTGACCTGGGGGGGGTGACTAGGGGGAGTGGGGGGGTGACCTGGGGGGGGTGACTAGGGGGAGTGGGGGGGTGACCTGGGGGGGGTGACTAGGGGGAGTGGGGGGGTGACCTGGGGGGGGTGACTAGGGGGAGTGGGGGGGTGACCTGGGGGGGGTGACTAGGGGGAGTGGGGGGGTGACCTGGGGGGGGTGACTAGGGGGAGTGGGGGGGTGACCTGGGGGGGGTGACTAGGGGGAGTGGGGGGGTGACCTGGGGGGGGTGACTAGGGGGAGTGGGGGGGTGACCTGGGGGGGGTGACTAGGGGGAGTGGGGGGGTGACCTGGGGGGGGTGACTAGGGGGAGTGGGGGGGTGACCTGGGGGGGGTGACTAGGGGGAGTGGGGGGGTGACCTGGGGGGGGTGACTAGGGGGAGTGGGGGGGTGACCTGGGGGGGGTGACTAGGGGGAGTGGGGGGGTGACCTGGGGGGGTGACTAGGGGGAGTGGGGGGGTGACCTGGGGGGGGTGACTAGGGGGAGTGGGGGGGTGACCTGGGGGGGGTGACTAGGGGGAGTGGGGGGGTGACCTGGGGGGGTGACTAGGGGGAGTGGGGGGGTGACCTGGGGGGGGTGACTAGGGGGAGTGGGGGGGTGACCTGGGGGGGGTGACCAGGGGGAGTGGGGGGGTGACCTGGGGGGGGTGACCAGGGGGAGTGGGGGGGTGACCTGGGGGGGGTGACCAGGGGGAGTGGGGGGGTGACCTGGGGGGGGTGACCAGGGGGAGTGGGGGGGTGACCTGGGGGGGGTGACCAGGGGGAGTGGGGGGGTGACCTGGGGGGGGTGACCAGGGGGAGTGGGGGGGTGACCTGGGGGGGGTGACCAGGGGGAGTGGGGGGGTGACCTGGGGGGGGTGACCAGGGGGAGTGGGGGGGTGACCTGGGGGGGGTGACCAGGGGGAGTGGGGGGGTGACCTGGGGGGGGTGACCAGGGGGAGTGGGGGGGTGACCTGGGGGGGGTGACCAGGGGGAGTGGGGGGGTGACCTGGGGGGGGTGACCAGGGGGAGTGGGGGGGTGACCGGGGGCATTGCCTGGTGTACTGAGCCATTCCGGTCTCTGGACTGGGCTCTGTCAGGTTTGGCAGTCGGGGCTGCAGTGGGCCTCAGTGCCCTGGGGAGGGGGGATTCAGGCAGGGTCTCCTGCTGGAAAATGCTCATACTTGGATACAGGCTGAGGACGGGCTCAGCTCTGACATCCTGGGCAGACTCTCGCTGCCCTGTGGAATGTTTCAGTAACCGTATTGGGAGTAATCTGCACCTCCAGGAGAGACCATTAGCTAAAAATAAAAACGAAGGAACCTCCAGATATGTAGGCAAACACTGGAATGTACAATGTAGATTTATTTCCTTCATCTTTTTGCTCCCCAGGTGTAAAATTGGAAGAAGAAAGCCATGGTGCATCTCTGTGAGTGTGACATAGCAAACAATCTGTAAGATACCTGGTGTGTTTTACAAGCTTAGTTCTTCTTGGTAGCCCACCTGGATAAATCTGCTCTCTCTGAGCTCAGTTCAGTAATAGTTGTTCCTCTGTTTTGTTTGCACTTTATACTGGTCATCTGGAGTATCACTGCCCGCTCCCTGGGTACCCGGGGGAATTGAGGGGCTAGGGTGTTCAGCCCTCCACGATCTCTCCCACTCCCTCTCCAACACGTCCCCTCCGTGTTTACTCTCTCCCGGCTCCATGCCTGCCTGGTCCAGTGCAGCGACCATATCTCATCAAACTCCTTAGGAACAATTGTAAACAATTTTACAACACCAAGTTATAGTCCAGCAATTTTATTTTAAATTCACAAGCTTTCGGAGGCTTCCTCCTTCCTCAGGTGAACGATGTGGAAATGTTCACCTGAGGAAGGAGGTAGCCTCCGAAAGCTTGTGAATTTAAAATAAAATTGCTGGACTATAACTTGGTGTTGTAAAATTGTTTACAATTGTCAACCCCAGTCCATCACCGGCATTGCCACATCCTTAGGAACAGGAGGAGGCCATTCAGCCCCTTGAGCCTGTTCTGCCATTCAATTAGATCACGGCTGATCTTAACTCCATCGACATGCCTTGGTTCTGTAATCATTAATACCCTTATATAACCAAAATCCATCAATCTCAGTTCTGAAATTTTTAAGTTGACCTCCAGTCTCAACAGCTTTTTGGGGGAGAGAGTTTGTGTGAAGAAATGCCTTCTGACATCTCCCCTTAACCTAATTTTAAGGTTATTCCCCCTTGTTCTGGACTACCCCCACCAGAGGAAATAGGGTGGATACAGAGAAACTATCAAATCTTTTAATTATCTTACACACCTCAATTAGATCACCCCTTAATCTTCTATATTCGAGGATCTACAGGCCTAATCTATGTAACCTGTCCTCATAATTTAACCCTTTTAGCCCCGGTATCATTCTGGTGAATCTGCACTGCACCCCCTCCGAGGCCAGTATATCCTTCCTGAGGGGCGGGGCCCAGGACTGAATGGGCTCTGACCAGAGCTCTGTACAGCTGTAACTTAACTTTCATCCCTTTCTATTCCAGCCCCCTTGAGATAAAGTCCAACATTCCATTAGCCTTTTTAATTATTTTTTGTACCTGTCCACTAGCTTTTAGTGGACTTTGCATGGTCGTGTGGATTGTGCCACAGATTCTGATCCTTGGTCCCCTCCACAAATACCCGGTCAGCTGATAGCCCAACTCTTCCAATAGTGCTGTGGGATCTTTAACATCCAACTGAACCATTGAGATGGGAGCTCAGTTTAATGTCTGTCCTGCAGGAGGGCATCTCTGCCAACCCACTCCCCCAATACAGCACTCGAGTGTCAGCCTGGACTCTGTGCTCAGGTCCTGCAGTGTAGCTTCTGAACCAGAATGCTACTAACTGAGCCAAGCTGACACTGACTCTGGAACGTTCTCGCACAACCATTCACCTCTCCCGCTTCCTTCAAAAGCCTCCTTGAAACTTCAGCCTTTGGCCCTCCCCGTCCTTTCATCCCTTTCCTTCTCTCGGTGCTGTGCAGAACGCTGAATGAACTGTGTGTAGCTGATCCTGGTGCCATTGTAGATCAAGCATTTGTGTCGTTTTTTTTTCTCAGCTTCGACTCTGCTGAAACATTATCACCGGGGGTATGTGTCAA